>NW_024039284.1:797500-987427 GCF_016077235.1 Cyprinodon tularosa | reverse complement strand
AAGTTCATTAAAAAAAAAGCAGTTTTGAATTATCCTTATCTCTGTTACAAAAATCTACAAAAAAAAAAAAAATATATATATATATATATATATATATATATATTTGGGCAGAAACTGAACATATGCTGGATGATGGTGGGATTTTTTTAATATGTCATACTAAATTAAGCGCTCACAGGGTTCATACAGGAATGAGTGACTCTAATTTAATGCTATTTTAATGCTATTTGAAATGATTTTAATGCCATTAACAAGAACCATGTACACAAGTTATTAGTGTACATGAAATATGGAGCTGTAAGCACAGTTCCATGACTCCTGTATGTATGTAAAAACACACACACACACATATATATATACGTATATATATTCTCTAGCTTTTTCTCCGCCTCGAGCTTCCTTTCCGAACATACGGCTTTATAAACAGTTCCACGCAAATTAATAGCGATATAATATATCTGACGAAATTGTTTTTAGAAGCATTTTTATTAAAGAATCATAAATGCAACGATAAACATATTTAATTAATTTTAGTGCCAATTAAGGGCTTGACTAAAAAAAGAATTATGAATTGTAATTATTTTTAATGATCCGCGGAAACCCTGGTTCATCTGGCGCATGCCCTCTACGATCTCCAAGGAACTCAGAGCGGAGCGGAGGGGACAGCGGCGGCTGTAGGCTTTGCTTTGTGCAGGCGGTCTGGAGCGCAGCGGGGCGGAGCGCTGACGGAGTATGTTCTCCAAAAGTCGCTAGATTTGTCGCTAGTCGCTTTTTTGAAAAAGAGTCGCTGGAGGGGTCTGAAATATGGCGACAAAGTCGCTGAGTTGGCAACACTGGGGCGCGAAAGTTTATTCCGTTACAAATAATATGCCGACGTCACGTCAATCATCATTTTGGCACTTCAGTTCCAGGTGAAATTTTTCTCATATCTAATGTTCTTTTAATTAGACTGCATGTAGGCTAGTAATGATTACTTTGTGGGTTTGATTAGTCTAAAAAGCGGCAACATACAGCTATAAGGACAGTTTGCTCTCACACGTTATAGTCACACACACACACACACACACACACACACACACACACACACACCGGAACTTGGCGCGCCCCACCTGTCACGTCTCAATTCCCCACCAGTGGGTCGCGCCACACACCTTGAGAACCGCGGGGTTATGCGGTTAGTTTGAGAACGCATTGCCATTAATGCAACAGGCAAGGCGTCCACCCAAGTCAAACGGTTGTTGCTGTCAGCTATTATCTTAGCAATCTTCGATTTCAGGATCCCGTTAGCTCGTTCCACGGATCCCTGTGACTGGGGATGATACACACAACCAAGCTTTTGTTTTATGCACAACAGTTTAAACATTTGCTGGATCACCTGTGAAACAAAATGTGGTCCGTTATCAGATGATATTGTGTCAGGCATGCCAAATCTGGGAAAAACTTCTTTACACAAAAACCGTGCTGCTGCTTTGTGGTCATTATGAGTAGTGGGACATGCTTCTACCCATCTGCTAAACCTACAAACAACCACCAACATATACCTCTTTCCCTGAACCCGAGTTATCATGTCTACGTAATCCATCATCAGATGGCGGAACGGACCGTCTGGCATAGGGATATGTGCTAAGGGTTGAGTAAACATTTTACGCACATTGTACTTAGGGCAATGTGGACATAAGGCCAGTTCTCTGTCTACCATAGGTGTCATATAAGGTGACCACCAAACTGCCTGTAACTTTTGAACAACTTGGGCTCGTGAACAATGATCAGGTCCATGCATTATTTTAATGGCTGTCGGTAATAAGGACAAAGGTAGTACAAAATGTCCTCGAGAACTACGCCACAATCCATCGTGGGGGTGTGTTAACCGAGCCGCCCCCCTTTGTACCCACAGGCGTTTTTCTGCTTCAGATACGTTATTTTGGGCTTCTATTAAGGAGGCCAAATTAGTAATGGGTTCACACTCAGCTACATGGACCATTGGTCCCTGCACTGCTGAACCTGTGGCTTCTTTAGCTGCCTCATCTGCTAAGTTATTTCCCATGGCAATAGGTGTTTTTGCTGTCTGATGAGCTGCACATTTTACAATAGCTAACGCAGATGGAAGTTGCATAGCTTTTATTAACTCTACTACTGCTTGCCCATGTGTCACTGGGGTGCCATCTGTTCTAACAAACCCTCGTTGTTTCCAGATGCTAGCGTTTATATGGCATACCCCATATCCATATGCACTGTCAGTATAGATTGTCACTCTTTTACCAGTAGCCAATTTACATGCAGCTGTTAATGCTTTTATCTCTGCCAATTGGGCAGAGCAAGGTTGATCTAGACTCATTGATTGTACCTTGGTAAAGGTCCCATCGGGGTTAAGTTGGACTATTCCATATCCAGCTCTATTCCCTGTGTCACCTCTGACGCATGATCCGTCTACGAACAGAGTCAGATCAGATGGGATTGGATGATTGTATAAGTCCTCCCTTATCTTCATGAAGGTGTCAGTCTCCTGGAGACAATCATGAGGCTCACCTTCAGTGGGCAATACCATTCTTGTGGCTGGGTTAATGGTGGTACAATGTTGTATTGTTAAATCAGGTCCTGAAAGCAGAACTTCATAACCTGTTCGACGAGCTTGGGTTATCACAAAGCGTGGACTAGTGAGCAGTGCATGTAATTGATGTGATGTGTACAGAATAACAGGGTGGCCCATAGTAATAACTGAGGCCTTTTTGTAGGCGAAGGCTGCTGCTGCCAAACCCTGGTAGCAGGGAGGCAGACCTTCTTCGACACCATCTAATTTTGTGCTGTAATAAGAAATTGGCTGTTTACCTGTTGGGGTGTCTTGCATCAATACTGCACATGCATACCCTTGTCGCTCAGCCACATAGAGATGGAATGGTTTGCCATAATCTGGATTGGCCAGAGCAGGAGCAGTTTGGAGATCTTGTTTCAGCAGCTGGAACGCACCCTCTGCCTCATCTGTCCATTGTAATTGAGCCGACTGGTGTCCTTGACCTGCGGCTTTAATCATTGCTCTCAGTGGAGCCGTTTTGATGGCATAATCACACACCCACGGTCTGCTGTAACCTGCCATGCCAAGGAAAGACAACATGTGACCAACAGTCTGAGGTTTGGGCATTTGGGTTATGGCTTCCAGTTGGGACGGTGCAATACACCTCTTGTCCCCACTAAGTTGCCTGCCGAGATACTCCACTGTTTGCTGGCAGAATTGCAATTTCGTTTACTTACTTTGTGTCCTCCTTCTGCCAAAGCAGTCAACACTGTAATGGAGTCACTCTCACACTGCTCTTTAGAAACAGAACAAATCAGAATATCATCAACATACATCAACATTGTAGATGGTATGTCAAGGTGATTTAAGTCATTTGCCAGTACACGATTGAAAATTGATGGTGAGTGTACGAAACCCTGTGGTAATCGCGAATATGTATATTGTTGGCCTTTGTACGTAAATGCAAACAAATACTGGGAATCTGGATGGACCGGTACACTGAAAAATGCTGAACACAGATCAATCACAGTAAACCATTTGGTACCTGGGGGTATATTACTCAGCAGTGTGTGTGGGTCGGGCACTACTGGTATCTCTTCTGCTACAATAGCATTAATCAATCTTAGATCATGGACTAATCTATAGTCATTACTGTTGGGCTTTCTAATGGGAATAATTGGGGTGTTACAGGGGCTTATTGTTGGTTTAAGAACTCCTGCTGTTTCTAATCCTGTAATGATAGGCTGTATTCCTTCTACTGCCTCTCGTTTAAGTGGGTACTGTCTTTGGAAGGGCAATTTAGCATTTGGTTTAATGGTGAATTTGATGGGGTCTGCTGATTTTACTAATCCTACATCTGTCTTACTTTTAGACCATACCTGCTCTGGGACTTGTTCTAATAGGGATTCATGTTCTGCCGCCACTGCCATTTGTCTTTTCCCAGGAACTTTAATGTGTTCTGCAATTACTTCATCAGCTTGTGAATATGAGATCTTGAAAAACAGTCCATCTTTTGACATGCTAATGCATTCCCATGCTGTAGCAATCCATTCGGTGACTTGCTTGGCTTCTTGAACCATGGGTCCTAGATCATGTGACTCATACTCGTCTGTAATCAGTAATGTGACATGTGGTGCTGAGTTGGTTACCTGGAACCATTCTGCTACATCTTTATCAGGAAATGTGACAACAGCTGCAGCTCCTTGTGGTCCAACCACTATGTCAGCATACTGGATGACAGTTGTTTTGTTGTTTATGTCTTCATCCCAGCTTTTCTTGTAATCTTCATGTGTTTTGCCTTTGTCGTAAAACATGGTACAATGGAGAGGAATAAAAGGTTCTTTAGGTTTCTCGTAGTGATTCATTATCAGGGGTCTCCATGTTTCCCACTCCAGTTGGAGGAAAGAGGTTGGTGATGTGAGTTTCAGACAAAATACTTGGTCTTCTGGCTCATGACTTGTTATCTGGGGGGTTGCTTGCAGGCCCAGTGGCATCATGTAGGCTTCATTCTTGTCTGTTGCTTCAAAAGAAATTCCATTAGGGGTACATTTAATTTTTGCATTGAGCTGGCACAGCACATCTCTACCCAGCAGATTTATGGGCGTATCTTCTGAGTAAAGTAGTGGTGCATACACAGTCTTTTCACCTATGATCATGGGAACTGGCTTAGTCATGGGTATTATTTGGGTCTTCCCAGAGAAACCTACTGTTCGAATCTTTGATGCTGAGAGAGGCAGGCCAATTCCACTTTTTCCTATACAGGAGTAGGCCGCTCCTGTATCAATCATAAAGCGATGATGGTTGTCATATATTATGACATCAATGGTGGGTTCTGTTTGTGGACGTTGGGTTAATACAGGTAGAATGGCCTCTCCATCAGGTTTCTCTGGGCACCCCTATAGCCAGTACGTGTCTTGTCCCGTTCCATAGGTGGCTGGTCCAGCAGTAGGGGGCTGGGGTCCCATCCATGGGTTAGTGGGGCAGTCTCTTTGCATGTGTCCAACTTGTCCACATCCCCAGCATTGCATTCTCACTCGCTGTTGTCCCATGTCTGGACCGGCCTGTGGCATCTGCTGGTATTGGCCTTGAGGGGGCCTTCTTGGGGCTCCTTGTGGGCCCCTCCATCTTCCCCGCATGGGTGGCCCCCCTCGTCCCCTTCCGGACGTTGCTTGTTGGGGACCTCCTCCTTGGTTTAGATGCACATGAATAGGATGGACTGGTTGAGGTTGGGTCTGCTGTGGCAGGGCACCTCCCACAGGTGGCGCTGCTGGATACTGCATCTGCTGTGTGGGTGGAGGAATAACAGGAGACACTACTGGTGCTTGTACCACTGCCTCCCCTGTTGGTGCTCCCTCGGTTGGGGTTGTGGCCACCACAGTCAGTGCAGCTTGATGCTTGGGCTTCTCTTTCTCTTTCTTTGCTTTGGACAATTCCCCAATCTGCAGCTGGGTTAGCTTGGTGGCCAACATCTTGCTTTGGTCCTCAAAGGCCCGTTTCTCGGCCCGATGCATGTTTACATAGTGTATAACATGCTCAGAGAACAGAGGCCAGTCCATCTTCATGAGCCCCACAACTCCGTCCAGTTTGGCTTGTACTTCTTTGGGCATGGCCTCTCTGATGTAGGTTCTGAACAGAGGGCCAGATGTTTTCAGTTCATTCCCATCACTTCCAGTCTCTGTTTTCCATTTCTGTTGGAACCTGTGCAGAAACTGGGCGGGGCTTTCATCATCCTTTAGGCATTCTTGTCTCAGCTTAGTTGGATCACTGCAGGTAGGGTATTTGTTCCTTAAGGCTGCCCACACCTTGGGTCTAATTTGGTTGAATGGTATCTTGTCATATTGGTGTGAGGTCATGACCCTTGGAAGCTGGGCTTCGTCAAACACCTCTCTGGCCGCTGAGTGTCCTGCTGTTTTAATTAGCAGCGCCTTGATGTCTCCAGGTGCCAGATTGATGCCTCCAGTGATTTCTTCCAGCTTTTCTATCCATCTGTCAGCACCATCTGCCAATGGGGTCAGCCTTCCAGCCAGGGTTATCATGTCCATAAATGACCATGGCACATATCCGTCTTCATGAGGTCCTTTAGACAGCAAGGGAGCCATATAGGTCCCTCCTTGATCTTGTTCCGTCTTCTGCTGTCGCATTTTGGACCTGGTCACCATTTGGCTAGGGCCGCTTTTTACTATTTGTAGCCCCACGTCACACTCAGCTGTGAGTGGCTTCCTTTCTTTTGCTGCTGGCCTGCTTTCCTCCTTGAACCCCTCATGGAATGGGTTTGTAGTTGGCAGTATGTCTGAGCCTTCACTGTCCTCCCATTCGGACACATCACCTCCCTCTTCCTCATATTCCATGTCTTTTCCCCCTCTCCTTCCTGCCTCTTCGATCAGAGACAAAGTCCGTGGGCTTGGCAGGTCTGGGTAATCAGTTTTGGCCTCTATTATAAGCTGCTCCGCTTCCATTCTCTTCAATTTTTCCAATTCTTCATCTCGTCTTTTCTTGTCTTTTTGTTTTTCTATTGTCTCTTTTAAATATTTTAATCGTCTATTTTGTGCTTTCTCTTCCAACTCTTGCTCCTTGAGTCGTACAAATGTTTCCGTTAGTTGCACCAAGTCCTGGTTTATCTCTTTTGCCAGTGATTCAGTTTCTTCCAAAAATAACTCTTTCTTGGGATCTGTGTGGCCTTTGTATGTTGACTTGGTCCTAGGCTCTGAGCGGCAAGTGGGGCCTCTTGGGTATGGTAAATGTCTGCGACGTACTGGGGGTAGGGAATGGCTAAGGGTAGATTTCCTCCTTACTTCTGGGGTTTTATCCCATCCGTCATAGTCACCGCTGTAATCATACTCTCCCTGCCGTGTGCTACTCATTTCTTTTTCTGTTTCTTCCTCTTCTTCTTCTAAAACTAATTTAAGTTGTCCTGTAATCTTTCCCTTGCTACCTGACTTTATCACAACTGGGTACTGACCTGCTGCGCTAGGGTGATAAGGTGGTGGCTTATGATCAATGTAGCCTACTCAGGGGCTGTTGGGCTCTTTTGGTGTTCTACTTTGAAATATTGCAGGATGTCTCTCTGTTCAGCATGCCTTTGTTTTTTATGCAAAAGCATCCGGTCCCGTTTTTTATCTTTATTTCTCAATCTTTCTTCAACTTCATCACAGCATGAAGAATCAAAGCTGCCCCCTTTAGGCCAACGATTTTTCCCAGATGTCATCTTAAGCCATTTGGTCATGCATTTTTGAATTTTGCGTTTATTGGATGGGTGTGTCATTATTACCAATTTGGCTGGCGTCAGCCCGTCAGACTGTTGTTTGCTCATATTGGTTCCCATGGCTACTAGCAGTCACTCAACCGTCAGGTCTGTGCTTATTCACCGGTCTTTGTAATCCTCAGTTAATTTTTATCTTAACTGGTTCTGCTCTCTTCAATACAGATCGTGTTTATTTTCCTTTTAGTTTCTTTCTAGTTAATTTACTTCCTAAATTTAGATCTTTTCAATTTTGAGATAAAATCTTTAATAAAACAAATTTGTAATGTTATTTTGCACTTTTACTAATTTTATACCTTATATTTTTTACTTTATGTAGACTATAGTTTGTAATAATATATACTTATAATATCTTTTTCTTATAAAGCTTACAATTTTTTCCAATCTTATTTAGGAATTTTGTTAATTTATTTCATTCTCATAACTCTTGTGTTTTTTTCAGTTATCAATTTTGTTTTCCAATCCTTATTAATTTTCAGGTTATTCTTTTTAACTATATTCTGTACTAATTACTTCTATTAATTTATTATTATATCTTTAAGCTTTATCTATATTATAATCTTTATTTATTAATATCACCCACCCCCAGAGATGGGAAGTAACGAAGTACAAATACTTCGTTACTGTACTCAAGTACATTTTTCTGATATTTTTACTTTACTTTACTACTTATTTTTATGGCGACTTTTTACTTCTAATCCTTACATTTTTACACAAATATCTGTACTTTCTACTCCTTACATTTTAAAAAATTGTCTCGTTACTTTAGTTTTGAATCATTTCAATGGTGTTACCGTTATTATTTTTCACGTCATCAATACCAAATTCAATCTAATTGGATGGGAATCTACGTTGCATCTGACGCACCACTACAAGATGAATCGACAGATTCGGCGGTATTCATTGGCGGCAAATCATTGCAGCTTGGTGGCGGTGGCGTTAGCATAGTAGCATGGACGACGAGATGATTGAAAATGAACACAACAGAGATCTAGTCCTATTGGCAGACATCCATTTAAAATGTAGGCAACGGCATGAAAAAAGTGGTTTCTACTTTTACTTTTATACTTTAAGTAAATTTACAAGCCTGTACTTTGTTACTTTTACTTGAGTAAAGAACTTTAATCAGTACTTCCACTTTTACCAGAGTATTTTTCAACACAAGTATCTGTACTTTTACTCAAGTACGGAAAGTGAGTACTTTGGCCATCTCTGCCCACCCCTTACTTCCCCTCAGTTACTCAACTCTTTCACTCGACACACTAACACAGACACACAAGACAAATGATTATATATATTTACAGTGCACTTCTTTTTTCCTCACTGTTTCCTACAGTGGCATATACTCTTCCTCACTGTTTCCTACAGTGGCATATACGTTTTTCCCTGCTGCCCCGGCTGAACCCAGATAACTGGAAATGCATAGACGTCCTCCGGATGGTCGAGCGGTACTATTCTCCGATTATCGCTTAACCGGTAATATTCTGGCTATCCCTTAGCCTGGCTATCGCTTAGCCTCACAATACCTTTATTCCAATACCTTAATACTACTTAAGCCGTCTCGTGGAGCACACTGACTACCTTAGTCACCGATACCCTCACGTAACACGCCTACACTATTGGTTCCGGATTTATGGCTTCCACAGACTATGTCAAACGCTTTGACCAATCTGTCCCTTTACCAATCATCCGCTCAGAACAACCCGTGTTAAGCTTAACTTATTTACAAAATAATTCAAACACAGAACAGTCTAACACAAACATTAATAACACTTAAAACATACATTCATACATACCTGGACCCTTCCTCAGCTTAATCTACCTTTATATACTCTTATATAAATTCTTATCAAATTTGGAAATTACTTTATTAAATTTGGAAAACTAGGTTCTTTTTAGGAGAGCTTTGTGACGCCTGACACCCACAAGCAGTCGCCGGAGGCTGGTTCCCCACTAATTTAGAACATTATAATGAATTGACTCACCTTCAATGGTGAATTATGGGCCCTTGGGGTTCCACGCTCTCCAGCTGGTGCCTGCAGATCGTCCGACGTCCCCTTTTTGCTTTCCTCATGCAGCTGGCTCACCAATTTGTCGTCTATAATTCTCTTCTTGACGACTTAAAATTGAAGCTAAGTTTTATATAAATTCAAAGTTCTTAAAAAGCAGAAAAAGTCTCAAACAAAGATAAAAAAATTCAGACAGAGGCCGCTGAGTCCAGGTCAGGTGTGTTTATTGCTAAACACAACACATTCACACTGAGCTGGTCACCGGTGAGCCTGAGCTGAACAAATGGTGAAGACAGCTCCCTTTTATACATTTCTTATCGGTGGAAAACCCCCTTCAGAACATATTTCAGTCTTTGGTAAAGGTCACATTGATATTTATCTGCAAATCACAGTGACATTCATAGACACATCTCATTCTTGTGAGAGCAATCTCTCAGGCCATGAAAACATCTGGTGTATTCAAATCAGAAACTTATGACAGTTTAATCACAAACATGTTGGAATACATCCTTTCCTTACTTCAAGCCATGTCAGTCTGGCCTAGTGCTCCCCCCTCTTGTCTCAGTCAAAGCATCACCCTTTCTGGGACCATTACCGCTCCGTGTGCCTTGAAAATAACAACTCTATTTATCACAAGTTGTATGGCCAAATTTTGCTGAGCTGGGCAACCTTGAGATGTCAAATATTTCATTTTTAATGAGTGTGCTTCTTATCACTAAGGGGCCTCAACCCTGCGTTCTCCTGCAGATTCCACTCCTTTAGGGCCAGGTACAATGGCTACACACACTCACTGCTCTGTTTTTCTCATTTTGGCCTTGAATGGCTCTTATAATACTCACTGCTCTGTTTTTCTCATTTTGGCCTTGAATGGCTCTTATAACACTATTTGTGAAAACAACTTTAAACTTATAAAACATTAACTTTATTTTATCTTATGATTAGTGCAGATTAATACACAACATTCCCCCCTTTGATCCTAAAAAGGATCAACTACGTGATTATGCAGGTGCTCCATCCAAATGCTACTAAACAGACTTGGTGACCTCAAAGTAGGCGTGGCTCTGCATTTCATTCCCAGCATTACCTCCCTCACTTCTTTTACCACCCTGACTTTTCTGAGAACATATGAGACCAATCTGGTGTCGTTCTTATGCTACGTTCACATCACACAGGATTCCAGCAGCAAAAAAACGCCTGCTGCTTCATTTCTGATGCTCGTCCACCTTAAGGTCAGACGTCCAGTAAAGTGAGTCCAGATGCTTCTGCTGCTTCTGTGTTCAATGCCAGAGCAGCTTTGCTATATTAGCTGTGATCAGCGGGTAGAAAGTAGTTAGAATCTATGTTGAAGTCAGAAAGTCCTCCTGAAAACATGGTCAGTGCAGTCAGTTCATCCAGATTACCATCCTGCCTTCAAATATTTCTCTATCTACGCTGCTCAGACCCCCACATACCGCTGTAGGGACCAGAGCTGCTCGGGTCCCGCCCTTTCTACATGACATCATCATATGGCAAATCCACTCGGACAAACTGTATTATACCCATTTTTTAAGAATGGACAATTGATTTTATGTATACACATGCATATTTTTATCCTGTGTGGGCAGTGCTTTTATTTTTATTTTATTTATTTTTATTTATTTTAGTTATTTTATCTTTTATGTGCAGCACTTTGGAAACCTTGTGTTTATTGAAATCGTGCTATATAAATAAAGTGGAATGGATTGAATCAGATATCTTTTGGAGTCTCAACCTATTACCTCATATTATTTTTACATGTCATTGTTGAACTAAAGAGGCCAAAAATAGAAAACAATCATTGTCTTTAAGGAAAGGACCGCCTTATAAGACTGAATCTTAGCTTATTTTCATTCTTTTTATTATGATCTGAGGGCAGGGAGGACAAAAGCAGTTATTCTGCTCTTAAAACGAACGTTGTTGTTGTTGACACAAAGCTAAAAGTAGTGTAGCTTAACATGACAAACAGACCGAGCTAAAAGAGGCTAACCTGTTACCGAGCACAGCTTATTTCGCCATTTGCTGCGTTTTTCCCCCTATTGGCCAACGTACCAGCAGCATGTGTAAGTAATGGGATTTGAAAAAGGCAATTGGAAAATAATTCAGTTAATAAACCAAATCTAAAAAGCAAAAAAATATAAATACTTCAAAATCATAAAAACAAGTTGGAAAAAACAAAACCTGAGAAAACTTTCTGAGTTTCTCTTTCATATATAAACAGGGTCATAAATGAGCCTTGAGCAGGCTAACAATGCTGCGTTCCCTTTAAATCAGTCAGAAAACGAAAACCCTTCTCTGTCAGATCAGATTGGCGACTATAAAGAAAGAATAAACACTTTTGGACATTTCCAAACACAACATTAGAATCCTCTTTAAACTTTAAAAGCCGTTCACTAATTACTGACGAGTTTAGAATGAAATCATTGTTGTGACATTTTGTTTTCTCGGGACTCTCCTTAACTCCTTGATTGCATTAACCTCCTTCTGTCCCCGTTTCTTCCTGCTCTCTCTAAAACCAGAACTCTGCAGCTTTGATCCTGTTTGAAGTCTTCATGTTCTCCTGCTTAAATCAAGGCCTCTTCATAACCTTCTTCTCTTTAAGTGATCCTCTTAATTCCTGAAGAAAGAAGTGCTCACCTTCCTCCAAAAGCTCCTCCAACAGCGTTTGAGACCTTGCCAGGAGTGTGCTTAGCACATGAAGGGCTGCCAGTGCTGAACTTGACTTCTAAATGTCTTATTCTTTTAGCCGCACAGCAAGCAGCTGAAAAAGATCTGGAACACATTTAGTAAACCCACGTCCAACCAGAACTAGTTTATCTAACTTTAAATACAACAGCAAAGTGTTCATATTTCTGCCAGGTTTCTCATTTGGTATCTGATTCGTTCCTCCTGTTCTGTTTATGGATGCATCTGCAGCAATCTTCTACCCAAACCTCCAGCTTTTCTAACGACTTTAAAAAACCCAACAGCCAGTAAACAAAGGTGGATAAAAAAGTTGGTTACTCCTTCTATTAAAGTACATCAATAACCATGTAATAACAAGGTAATAACATAACAAGTCACACTATAGTACTTGGTAACAAGAAAAACTTTTTTTGGGTAAGTACTCCAAAATGAAGGTATGTAATAATAACCTGCATGTAATTATTAAAATTGTATGTTACTCTGTAACAATGGTGGATAATTACCATCAGGTCACCACATAATAGTTTCTCTTATTAGCCACCACCTACGGCTTTCAATGTAAAATGGAACTTTTGATCAAGTAAATAAACATTATAAAACTAAACTCAAGTTACATACGGTATAAATAAGAGCTTAGTTATAATATTTTCCTTGCTGTCTTCTAAGTTACCTGAGTGAAGTTGCCCCCCCCACCTCCTTCAAATCAGACAAAATGAGTGTCAAAGGTTTGTGCTACGTTTGTGCAGCAAAAATTGTCATTTGTGCTGCTTTGGCTTTGAAGATATTAATGAAAATGTAAAGGTCAAAAGGTCAACCAGCCCCCCCACCTTCTTCAAATTAGACAAAATTGGCGTCAAACGTTTGTGCAGCAAAAATGTTCGTTTGTGCTGCTATCATTTTAAAGATATAAAGTGTTGGGATCTGGAGGCTTTGTCCACCTTCTCCACCAGAGGGCGCACAAGATCTCCTGAGGGAATGAGCTGACTGCGACGCCTGTCTTCCATCTGCTCATCAAGGAAGCTCTATTTTTAGGAGGAGGAGGCCTGTCTGAAAACCTGAAATCCTGGAGAATTATCTCTGTCTGGAATCAGCGTGCCTGCACTCAGTTAAGCCTCTGCCTCGGCCCTCAGCCCTCTGCCTGCCGACTAGCCTCTGGACCCTCAAGGTTTTCCCCCCTGCAGATCAGTTCCGCCTTTGAGCAGGTATTTACCCCGTCATCAGTAAAACTGCAGTTTACCTGGATCAGCCCTAACTGCTCTGTCCTCCTCAGTGGTGTTCCTCCCGTGACCTGTCTGCCGAGCCAAGAACCTGTTCACTATACTGTAAACTTGTAAATAAACCTTTGAACTTTTTCTCTGTTTCACGAGTGTTTTTGCATGCTGGTTAGACGCCTAGAACCCATCATGACATAAAGAGATGTTTCTAGAGGTCATCAAAGGTCAACCAGCCCCCCCACTTTCTATAAATCTTCAAATCCAAAGCAGCACAAATGAAAATGTTTGCTGCACAAACGTAGCACAAACGTTTGACACTAATTTTGTCTGATTGGAAGAAGGTGGGGGGGCCAACTTCACTCAGCTTTCTAAGTTTGGTTTTCTGTTGTATACCAAGTGATAAACTGCATTTTTACCAGAAAATAAGTCATTAATTTATTGCTGTCTACAAAAAGAATATGAGTAGTGATGGTTAATGAGGCATCTTGAACCCAAACTGTATTGATGCTGTGTTGATTGTGTCTCACAGAATACTGACCCCTGCTGGACATTTAAAGACACTACAGGCAGCTGATTCGACAGAATAAACTGAATTGATTTGATGACCTAGAACATTGACATCATTGAAGTTATTGTAGGTTATATTTTATAATTTTATATCTATGTTTAACTTGAAAATATATTTGATATTTCTAGATGCAGCCAATAAATAATGTGAACATTTATCATAATGTGAAAATTTAGGGGAAAAATGTGAATGAGGATGCTTGTGGGCTAGGATTTTAAATAATATTTTTAAAACAGTAAGAACAGTAAAAGCAGTAAATAAACTAAGAGTCAATTTTAAATTAACTTTAATACAGATAAACTGAGTGATAACCGAGAGGAAAAGGATGACACAACGAGAAATTAAAATAAAAAGACAACGGCTGAAATGTTCCTGTTCCTTTTAGGCTCCAAAATTCTTGATCATTTTAATGATAAACCGCAAATGAATCACATGACTTCCTGGAAACGACACGCGAACCGATAAAGGTCCTCCCTCTGAATGGAGAAGACAACACATAAACAGCCCCATTCTCCAGATAGAGAAATGTTAATAGAATAGACATCCATTATCTGTTCTAGGTTGTGTCCCTCTCTTCTTGTCCCTTTTCTTCTTGTTTTCCTCTCTATGTTTTGTACTCAGCTGACTTTTCATGCTGTCTCTAAAGGAATGAAAGATTTTTTCCAAGCACTAAGCTCACTTAGCTGATTGCTCCTTCCTGTGTTTCCAAAAAGGCCAAAGTAAATAACCCAGTCCTTCTTTTCACTGTAGACAAGCCATGATCTGCTTATCTGTTCTCCATTTTTCATTTGGATGAAATAATAGCTGCATGAATCATGACAGCAGACAAGATAGAGGAGAGCAGGAGGCGGGGTTACCAATCTACTGGCTCTGGAGAGCAGAGTTCGCTGCTTTTAGATGTTGTCTCCAAAGTCTCCAGTAGCAGAAAAAAGTCTCTAGATTTGGCGCTAGGAGCTTTTTAGAAATCAAAGTGCTAGAGGGGTCTGAAAAGTGGCTAAATATAGCGACTAAAGCGCTAAGTTGGCAACACTGCTCTTTGCATGGTTTGTTTTCAAATGGTTTGCTGCTGTCTGTTTGGACCTTTCTGAACATGTGCAGCAAATGATCAAGGATTTTTATCAAAAACATAACTAATATGCATAAATAAGGAATAGTTGTATTAACCATACATGTAAACAGAGCTTAATGGGGCCCCAGGAACTTGGGGCCTTAGGCAGCTGCCTAGTATTATCTAATTTATCTGCTTAGAAATCAAACAAATAGAAAGATATACTTGAAATAAAGCAAAACATAAAATCTAAGTACCAGAGTTTATGATAACATTTCCAATCCCTGTGTGAGTTGAAGTCGCCTTGGAAACAGCTTCAGATTAAATTATAACAGCAGCGCTGCCTGCAGGCCATCATCTCTGGACTGAACAAGCCTTTTTATGACGGACGATAAAATAAACACCTTTGCTTTGGCAAATAACTCCACTTGGTTCTCCCGCTGCACAACATGGGCTCCTCCCATTTATTTAGTGAACTATTTTCTCTAATTGGACTCTCCTGGCCGGCCACAGCAGGCCTTCTTAGCAAAGGTTAAGTGTGTGCAGAGCAGAGAGCGGAGCAACAGGCTGCAACATTTGGCACAGCTCTGATCCTCAGGGACTTTATGATAACGAGCCAGATTACTGTTTTCTCTTGTTGATGAATATGAATCCGTAACACGATGATGATGGTGATGATTACTGTACCAGAGAAGATGCTCTGAAATATTGAAGGGTTGTTTAGGTGCTCGGCCAAATGAATGAGTTGGCATCTTTAAGTCAGGGGTAACCAATTCAAACCCAGCGGGGTCCGAATAAAAAAAAAAATCAACAACCAGTAAAGGTCCGGAGAGATTTTTAATTATAATCTGTTACTTTAAATAGAATTTAATACTAAATAAAATGCAGGTGTTCATGCAAATAAATAAAAAATATAAAGTTTTTCCATTTTAAAATCTAAATTGGTTTTGAAGTAGAGAACAATAGACAATTTCCTGACTTACTTCTTTTTTTTTATAAAACAGTTGTTATTTTTTTTATTTGTTTGTTCTTTTCTTTCTTTTTTCTGTCTTAATGTTGGCAGTGGGCTTTAGGCTGCCCTGCAAGGCTTTAAACCTGGGTTTAACCAGAGACTAAGCCATTATCAAGCACATATCAAGGTGCTGATTTTGAGCCTGGATCCAGATTTATTGTTGATTCTGTTCATGGTGGAGAATCCTGCTTCCCAGCAGCAGGTTGAGCCAAACATCCTCTAAATGTGCAAGGTCATCTTTGAGCACGCCATTTCACTTTTCTTTCACCAGTTCACCGCAGTTCTTCCAGCAGTCCACACTTTCTCTGCTCTCTTTTTCTCATGGTCTTCTCCTTCTTTCCCATCGCCCGGCTTGCCACAGGTTTGCCTGCTGTGTCTAAAAGTAGCAGCAGCAGCAACCCAGACTGACAGCTCATTGGCTCATTTGGATCACGTGCAGCCTGGAGCCGGACGCTCCCCAGGGCTTTACCGTATTAACAGGAGAAGAGGAGCAAGTGAAATGAGACACTGTCGTTGGACAACTTGCAGTAATTTATAAATGTTTTAAATCAGGTTGGGTCCGGATTTGCCAGCAGGTGGGTCCGGATCTGCTTTAGATGAAACTTTGGCTACGTTCACACTGCAGGCCTTAAAGCTCAATTCCGATATTTTTGTGAAATCCGATTTTTTTTTTTTGCGTTGCCGTTCACATTTCCAAATATATGCGACTTGTATGTGATCTCCTGTGTGAACTGCATTCATACGACGTAAGTGTCCCGCATGCGCTGTAGTGGATGCAATGATGTCACACTTCTATGTTTATGGAAGTAAACATGGATGTTTATTTCTAGAGCGCATCTAGCAATCTTTCCCAACCTTAAAAACTCAATCTTTTCAAGATGGTTAAACATAAATACTGCTCTCCGCATCATCGTCCGACATGGTTGTTGTTTTTCTTCCCGCTTCTACAAAGCTAGACGCAGAATAGTGACCTTTGTTGGGTATTAATGGCGTTCAGGTTGAATGAATGCGACCTGGCCGTTCAGACTGAGGACGCATTTAAAAAGATCAGAGTCGTATCGGATTCAGGACCACATAGCCAAGTGGCCTGGATCGCATTGGAAAAAATCGGATCTGTGTTCTTCAGACTGTCATGAAAAGATCAGATCCAGGTCGCATGTAGGCAAAAAAATCAGAGTCGGGTCACTTCAGGCAGCTGTGTGAAGGTAGCCATAAGGGCTGGTTATCCTCCCGCAGCAGTGTGTCGCAGTGAGCTTGTTGCAGGTATGATGCAGATATTTTTGATTTATGCTCGATTTTGAAGCGTGTTCTGCGTTATGTTATTCCACGCCACAACGCCAGAGGAATCAGGAACTAGCTTTGAGTCTAGATACGGCCGAGGTGGTGACGAAGTGAGGGCAAATTTGTGTGAAAACGGAGGGACATGAGGGCCAAAAATAGCGGGGATCCAGGTGGAAAAAGGGT
This sequence comes from Cyprinodon tularosa, assembly GCF_016077235.1. Taxonomy (NCBI): domain Eukaryota; kingdom Metazoa; phylum Chordata; class Actinopteri; order Cyprinodontiformes; family Cyprinodontidae; genus Cyprinodon; species Cyprinodon tularosa. The sequence goes on along the minus strand of NW_024039284.1, from coordinate 970,144 downwards.
CCCAGCGTTCTCACGCAGCTCGCTCTGCTAGCTGCTCCATCTTCACCAGTCGTTTTCCACAATGGCGGTCAGAAAAACAAAACAAGCCGGTAAGGAACCAAACAGGAAATATGCATAATGTAGAGCGGATGTTGATTTGACCAATCAGAGGCCTCCTGTCTGCGGCACCTATAATTTTGGAGAGGTGCAGCAGAGTGTCTGTGGAAGGGGGCGGTGCATATCTGCGTTCACTGCGAGGCACACCCATATGACCTGGTTTCTAAGCAGAAACCAGCCCTTCAGATGGAGCCGTGTTGCCTCTGCGCTCCCGTGGCTCATGTCGGTAAATCCGTCGGACACTCGCTGTATTAAACTTTCACAGTCGCTTGGTTTGTTTGAGCTGCTCCTTCTTCCTCCTCACAGCGTATGAATAACTGCAGTGTTGTACGTGTGAGTGTGTACGGGTGCATTCAAGCGCACGGCCCTGGGTGGGCGACAGCACTTGTTAGAAGGTCTGTGTGGGTGTGTGTGTACGCTGAGTGAGGAGGGAGAGTGTGTGCTATGAATATTTGATGTGCTGCTCAGTATTCATGAGGGAAAAGGATGGAGAGAAGCAGGGTAAGAGCAGGAGACGGAGAGGTGGAGGGAAGCAGGGATGTAAATCACTCTGCAACAACAACACATGGTTCCCATCCTCACAACAACGTAGTCCTTTATGGCATTATGGCTGCGCTAGATTATGGTCATTCCGGCGCTGAAGGGGGATAACAGCAGGAAACACAAAGGGAGGAAATATTTTTCATGTTGTTATCAGTGAATGGTTAACTTAACAGGGTTTCCTCTTTTATCGGTTTTAATCAGGAATTCAAAGACTGCGGCTGATAAGGATGCAATTAAATAACTTCATAGATATATTAAATGAATAATGTCAAAGCAGGAATCATTCAGTGTCATTACACGACACTGAAGTGGCTCAGAGCTGGAAATCAATCTAAAAGCTAAACCCAGAAGGTCAACTGGCTGCAATGATGCTCAGTTTTAAACCAAATAAAAAATAGTTATTTTTTATTTTTTTTTCTGTGTTTGTGGGATCCTAAACAGGACGGATCATTAGCGATGCTCTTATATCTGTCTTCAGGTATGAAAAAAGGATTTGGTCACCAGAGTTTTTATCTTCCATAAATCAGCCCATCACGGATCTTTTCATTGACTTCAGCCTGTTCAATATTTCAGCCCCATTTTCTCTGAAGATCAATCCAGACTTTCAAGTCCGGTTCAGAAGTCCACCTTCAGCTGCTCGACAATCCATCGTTAACAACCGGCTGTCCAGGCGTCGCTATCTGAATGGAAGCCGTTTACTTCAGCGGTTTTTGTCTTCAGATGTTAAGCGTTGAATAATCGCTTCATTCCAGTATGAGACACATTTGGCTCCACAGACAGAATCAAATAGTGCTTTTTAATTTCATTTTCATTTAAACAGCCTCCATTTAAAGAAATGTGTTGAACAATAAAGTTATCTTAGACAGACAGATGGATAGATCTCAAAAACCAGTTTTAAAGTTTTAAAGGAAAAGTCCGGTCAGCAAGTAATAATCAACGGATCATTATTTATACATAGAACTAATATGTTTGCATTGATTTTATGAATTTAGCAAAAATATTATTTTTAGGCGTGACCACTGAGTCTGGGAGCGGCCATTTTTGCCCACATATAGTAGCCCCTCCCTCCTGCCATCTTCCAGCAGTGACGTCACGGTGCGGTAAGCCTAGCGCCATTCTCCCCGCTTTCCAAGCTAAATCAATGGGAACTACTAGACACATCTGCAATCAACAACAATTATTGAAGATTTCCAGAGGACTTCACCATTGAAATTCACCAGAGCTATAGTGAAACTGACAATGCCCACGTGCATGGCAGCTGGATGCTGGAATACATCGCGTAAAAGTGGAAAAAAAAGAGTTATTCCACCTTTCTGATTCCTGATCCTCCACGGACGGGTTGGTCGTTGGATCGCCAACTTGAAGAGGGAGGATTTGCCATCGAACTTCTGGCCAGAGAAAAAACCCGTAATATGTAGCCAACATTTGGAAGAAGAATGTTTTCAAGATGACTTGGATAATAGCGCGTTGTGACAAACACCAGATACAGCACTGGGACTTGATCAACAGCCGATACCGCACCGTGACGTCACTAACCAGTAGGTGGCAGTAGTGTTCTTTGACAAACATGGATGCATCCAGTAAAGCACATTCACATGAAAATTACTCTGAATTAAAAACACTGATCATTTATTGAACAGGATGGAATCATTTCAGATTTAAAGAACTTTCAGAAGTTTGAATGCTGAATATTACAGGATTTTCCTCTTGTGACTCACCTTTAAATTTCTGCTTCACTCTAAAAACACCTTTCACTGCCGCACCCGGTTATATAAAGTTCCAATCTTTGTCATGACTGCTTTTTCTTTTCTTAAAATCTAGTTTCTATTTAATATTATTTAAATTCATTGAAAAGTCTCCACCTGTTCAATTTTATTTTAATCAGAGAGTCAGCCATGCAGTTATGTGACAATAACTTCAGCTTTGATGATTAATATTTTTGACTTTTCAGAATTACCCAGTCAAATGTGGGAGGTTGTTTCAATTTGTGCGACACAGAAGGGAAAAAAGCGACATGTAGAGTCCTGCAGAGTACTTCAGCTGACAGAAACAAAGAGCCCTGAGCAGGATCTACAGAAACACGGTGCTGCAACGTCATATCCAGGACGTGTCTGGAACTTCTCAGACTTTAGCTTTCTGTGCAAATGTGCCGTTTAAAGAGAAGATAGAGGAGATTCATTTTTTTTATTACGTGAGGCACTTAGATCATGCTTATCCCGTGCAAATAGGGCTGAACACACAACCACACAAAGCACATGCAAAAAGTAAAAACACTGCAAGTAGCAAAGACAAATGAATATTAGCTGAATCAGAAATACTTTAATAATCCCAGAGGGAAATTACTTTTGGTACACGCTCCAGTTACAGTTTTATATATATATATACATATCCAACAACACAAGATAATAAAGATAAATATAAAAGAGATAAAATATATACACATATAGCTCTTCTGTATATATATATATATATATATATATATATATATATATATACACAGAATATATAAGAGCTCAAAAACACTAGGGGGAGACAACCATCCTCGACTCATGTGGGACCAGACGAGGGACATTACTATGAATTGTTGGGTGCGTTCGATTCCAGAAGCTGCGTCCCCCAAGGACCCGGTCTACCTGGACTGGGTCCTTGGAGGTCCTTGAAAATAAGGAGCCTGGAAAAGTTTGGCTGTGGATTCAATCAGGTCCAGCCTTCTCAGGCTTTCACTGCCTGTACGATCTGTTGCCTGGCAACCATGACAGTTGATACACAAAGCAAGCAAAGAATGGCTGCTGAACTTCTCACTCCTGTTCTGGGTGTAATAACATTTCTGAGGAGCTTCAGCAGCAGAACCGTCGTCTCAGATATCAGATTTATAGTCCCCATCTGCAGAGATATTGGAATCTGAGCTTAAATGTTAGTTAAACGCATTTACACAGTTACCTTTCAATAAAACAAACGTTACCTGCCACATATCTGACTCTATAACCATTTAAAATGACTAATTACATTCATTTCAGATGGAAATATTCACATAGCAGGATTATTAAAGACATAGGGAAATCATATTTAAACGTCAAATCTTTCCCGCTTAAACATGAATATAAATGTACTCTTTATCAGTCCATATTTAAAGATTAAAAAAATTTCTATTTAAAAAAAAATGTTGGCCATTTCTCAATTCACAAGAGTGCGAGTCCCGTATGTATGTTCTTGTTAAGAACCCAGGAAAGTCTGGACTCGGGGAGAACGGGACCATGCAGCATAAATCTGGGTCAATTTGAACTGAAGCGTACTGATGACATCACCACACTCAAAGCTAGTCTGGAGCTGCTTTACATCTCCTGTTATTAATAGTCTCTAGATAATAATAAATTATGACTTTTTTCATTTAGTGGAGGAATAATAATGAACACAGTCAGATAAACACCCATCAAATGAACATTTTGCCAAATAAAACAAAAAGCCATCAGAGCCAGCGGTACTTCACACAGGGCTATGCAGAGAGAGGGCTGCTGCAGACGGGCTAACGGTACTGTACTTTTATTGAACAACAGCAACAGAAAAGAGAAGTTTTAACTTAACACTCTAAGCTCTGTGAGCGCTCTTTTGAAAGGAGACGGAGGAGACTCATCCACGACCTCCGACACTAAACTCTCCTCCTCTTGCATGTTTCCGCTGTCCATAGCGTTCCTTGACAGCGTCGTTTCTAAGTCACCAATTTAGTGCTACTTGGTCCCAATGGAATTTCCCATTGGGAACCTGCTAGCACTAAGTTGCTAACTGGTTAGCAAGATGCTTCTGACAAACCGGCCACAACCGAACTTGCTTGTGAACCTTCTGCCACAACAATCCCGCCCCCTTGATAATCGACCAATGACATTCACTTTATTCCCTCCTGTAAAACCGGGCACCACTCAGGAGAATTTGGAAATGCAACGGCTGATGAATTCTGATGGACTCCTATTCCATCATTCTGATTCATTCTATCTCTATTCTCCCACTCTGCAGAATCTGTTAGTTCAATCTCTAACGTTCTGCTCTCTCTGCTTTTTCTCATAGTAGCTTCATCTGGTCTGTTCCTGTTTGGCTGTGACTCCATCCTGGAGAGAAATATCAGCTGTGCTGCTGCCATCAACACCTTTGTTTCTAGATGTTGGAGCTTGGCCTGTTTTCCAGTGTAGTCCTGTTTCTCTGACTGTGACTAACTGGATGTGCTCTCTTCATCCTCTGACATGGGAGCTGGCTCGGAGCTCGTCTGCCTGGCTGTGTGTTTCCTGGACGGGGCCGCCTGTGGAGCTGGTTGACAGTTGCCTTTTGTATCTATGCTTCTTTTTCTATGTCTGCTTCTGTCTCCTTGAACCCCAGTGGGCCTCAGCAGATGGCCGCTCACACTGAGCCTGGTTCTGCTGGAGGTTTCTTCCTGTTCAAAGGGAGTTTTTCCTCTCCACTGTCGCTACAAGCATGCTTAGTGTGAGGGATTGCTGAAGAGTCAATGAGTCGATGCAATCAGCTGGTTTTCCTTAGATAGAAAACTTTGAATCAATCTGACTGGATGATCTGGTGAACTGGAAAGTGACCTGAGATGACATGATGTGAATTGGAGCTATAGAAATAAACTGAATAGAATTGAATGTGTTGGTAATAGTTAGGCTTAAGGAAAGAGTCAGGCCATAAAATGACTGAAACATGAATGGAAGTCAATGGAAAGTCCCCACAATGTGACACAACATGTGTATGTATGTGCGTGTAAAAAAATAAATAAAAAAACATTAAAAATCGGAGCGCAAAAAGCTAAAGCTATTTTTCCACGTTTGGTTCTGGATGTACTGAGTAGACTGGAAGAGCTGGGAGGTCTGGGCCATTGATACTCCACAGTATCAGATCCAACAGGATTAAAAATAATCCCTGTTGGATCTGAATGTGATGGAGTCCCCGGCTGCTACAGAGAAACTAAACAAGAAGATGACCTCTGCTGAAATGCAGCAGTAGAAGGTTATCTAGATTAGTCATATGAAGTCTGTTCTTCACACAGCCTTAAATCTCTGCTTCATTATCATGCATATCCATTTTTATAACCCCCATAATCCTCTCCCATATCAGCTGGTGTGAATTAATTTCTGTTCTTAATAGTCTATAAATATAAGTGAGAAATCCTTGTCTCTGCTCAGACATTCTCCAATAAGCTTTGGCAGCTTCATCCTTCCGGAACGTTAAAGCAGCAGCAGCAGTTATTTCTTTCCTTCTTATTTTGTAAATACAGATTTCCAGCTGGTTGTTTTATAGACTTGACTCAGCAGTAAAGCATTTGTTTACAGCAATATCCTTTTAGCAGGACGGGGAAAGAAAAAACTGAACTCTGAACTGCTCTCAAATTCACCGTAGGGAAATCATATTTAAATGTCAAATCATTCTGGCTTAAACATGTATGTAAATGTCCTCTTTATCAGACCATGGTGTCCCAAAAGATAGAGCATTTTTATATTTAAATAAAACCTGTCTTAAAATCTGTGTTTTTTTTCATTTTCTTCTGCAGGCCAGTTAGTTATACGTCAGCCTGAACGCCTAAATCCGGCCAATCACATATCAACGGTCATCTGTCAATCACATTTTTTCGGTCATAGCATCTTGATTCATACGAAATCAGAATCATTTCCTTTTCCTTTGAGTTCCGTCTCAGTGTTCACGGGGATGGACGTCTGTGTCTTGGGTATGCGCTGCTTTTAGATGTTGTCTCCAAAGTCTCCAGTAGCAGAAAAAAGTCTCTAGATTTGGCGCTTGGAGCTTTTTAGAAATCAAAGTGCTAGAGGGGTCTGAAAAGTGGCTAAATATAGCGACTAAAGCGCTAAGTTGGCAACACTGCTCTTTGCATGGTTTGTTTTCAAATGGTTTGCTGCTGTCTGTTTGGACCTTTCTGAACATGTGCAGCAAATGGACTGATCCAATATGGTGGACACTGAAGGGGGGGGCTGAGACACACTTAAAGGGGAACACCGTTCTTTTTCCATTGGGTCCTTGATTTTCCGTTATTCCATCATGTTCTACTCACCCATATGAGTTTTGTGTCAGTTGGAGCCGTTTTGAAGATATTCCGTTAGGTTATATCCAGGTAACGTCTTCCTATGGGCAACGACTTGAAGCCACAAACTAAACTGTTTGTCATTTATTCTTTATGGTACACCAGCATTCATAACATGTAGGCCAATCACTGTCCCCCAGAAATCCACAGTTATATTTTTTATATTTATATCTTTTAAAAACAAAGCGACGTGAGAATGCCTTCTCCAGATCCACAAAAAACATGTAGACTAGTTGGGCAAACTCCCATGCACCCTCCAGAAACCTGCTGAGGGTGTAGAGCTGATCCACTGTTCCACAGCCAGGACGAAAACCACACTGCTCCTCCTAAATCGGACCCTCCTTTCCAGAACCCTGGAATAGACCTCACCAGGGAGGCTTAACAGTGAGATTCCCCTGTAGTTGGAACATACCCTCCGGTCCCCTTTTTTAAATAGAGGGACCACCCCAGTCTGCCAATCCAGGGGAACTGCCCCTGATGTCCACGCAATGTTGCAGAGTTGCGTTAACCAACACAGCCCCACAACATCCAGAGCTTTAAGGTACTCAGGGTGAATCTCATCCACCCCTGGAGCCCTGCCACCAAGGAGCCTCTTAACCACCTCAGTGACCTCAGCACCAGAGATGGTGTCATGATTGGTTTAAAGCTAAACCCACATGCAGAACACAAACGGAGGCTGAGTAAAAGTTTAACAGAGTTTGTTGAAAGAAGTTTTCACACAAAGACATGAACTGCTTCAGGTACTGGTCCGGGTTGGGTTCACTGATGTCTGCAGAGACGGACAGTTTGATTAGCCAAGCAGTCAGATGATTAATTGAGTCTTAGGATAATTCAGAGTCTACCTTGAAGAAGTCCAGGCTTTACTTGTGAGAGAGGGAACTGTTGGGTCCAGAGATTGTTGGTTCAGCAGAGTGCACAAGCAGCAGCAGCGTCTAGCTTCTGACTTTGAATGGCAGACCTTGATCAGAGTTTCCAGCTCTTCTCTGAGAGCAGCAGGAGATATCAAGATTGGAATCTTCAGGTTTGGCTCACCAGGGCTGGCAGGCAGGTTAAGCTCATCCAGAGCTTCAGACTTGAGACAGGTTTCCTGTGAGCAAAGACATAGGCAGATTAGAATCAGTTTTCTCTCTTGAGATAACTCAGATTCTTTCAGGTAACAGAGGCTCAGGTTCGCTAACCAAACTAAGGTCAACACTGCGGCGTTGAAGGAAGGTCTGGCAGCTGCTTATGTAGGGAAGGTCTCCTGATGGGCTGACGAGCTCCAGGTGTGCTGGAGGACTCCAGCCCAGGAGACCCACGGCGCACTCTGCTGGAGAAAGGTGGTACATCCCCAGATCCGAACAGATGGGAGAACCAAAGCAGGAGCCCCCTGGCTATGCTTCCTCAATGGAAGACGTGTTGGTGGGATTAAGGATATTCTGCATATTCACCATTAGCCTCGTGAGACCATCCCGATCTCGCGAGCTTTCAAGATTTCACTCGCAAATCAGTCTGGAGACTCTCCGTTAAAGAAAATTTGGAGCCGTTCCCCAAACGAACGTCCAATCAGCGTTGGCTTTGAGGCGGGTTGAGGTGTGACGCAACGAGAAGCGCGACAGTTCAGTCTAAAGAACATGGTGGCTTCAGCCGATGAAACTAGCGTTAGCGTGGCTATCGAGCAAGTTTTATCGGAATTACAGAGTATTTCTTCACTGAAAGAAGAGCAAAACACTGCTCTGGAGGCTTTTCTCAGAGGAAAGGATGTTTTTGCTCTTCTCCCGACTGGTTTCAGCAAGAGTTTGATCTATCAATTGGCTCCTCTTCGTCGTCGCTCTGTTAGTACGTCATATGCTTCGTTGATCTGATTGGTTTATTTGGCCCGTCTATCACCAACATAGGCCAATCAGCTAACCAGTATTTTCGCCCCTTCCCAAAATTACTTCAATGGAAGGTTTCCAGATGGACATGCTGGCGGAGTCAGGTTAATTCACCATATACAGCCAATAAACATGTCTTCTGTTTCTTATTCTTATCACAATTCAAAGCTTTGGAAAATCGGTCCATAAACTGGAAGCAGTTACTGTAGAAACCATGCCAATAATGGAAATACATGTTGATCTCTGTAGTAACAGGAGAAATTTTCACCACTTATTTATTTTTTTTAGCATAATAACAGCCTTTAGTACACATACTATACAACATGAAGCTCAGACTGCTGTTGGATTTCTGCCTCCATCAACATAGAAGCATCTCTTTGTTCTTGACCCCAACATTCAGAGCGATGCTACACAACAGAGTCGCTTTTATGGCATCATAAATACTAATCACCTTTTCTCTGAATCCACAGAATCCAACATCCTTGAGATAATGGAGGATATTTACTGATGTTATATGTTTCTGTTCTTTGTTTTCCTTTGACACATGGAAAAGGCTTCAATAATTTGTTGCAGGGGAGAAAAAAAAACGGTTCCAAGGTCTGACATCAATCAGAGAGAAAACATTATTAATAAACTATATGTCCTAAAACATTCGTCCATTTTCGTTCCATACAATCATCTCTGGAGTCTCCAATCGGGCATTAGATCACCAGGACACCGGGTCAGCAGTCCACAGCCAGCATCTTTAAATATTTTCTTTATTTTTGTTGTTAAAAATTTAACAGAAATAGATTTAAAAATGTGATTTTAGATCCATTAATATGCATTAAGTTAAATAACCTAGTCACAGCTAGTGGTTATAAGTTAATAATCGATTTTGCTAGAGGACGAGTTCCTGGCTAGATTTACAACAATCTTTGGGATTTGCGGACCTGCGAAAGTCAGGCGGCTCATTAGAGGAAAACAGGTTCGATAATCATGACCCCCCCCCCAAAAAAAAGAAAAGAAAAGAAATCTTGGATAAGCTTGAAACCCTAAATCCTACAGGTTCCTCTTTATTGCTCTACTTTTCTCATCTCAGGTCACTAATGACTTTGGGATTAAAAGATTTTTTTCTCTCTCATATGATCCTTGTTTAATTCCCCATCAGGCTCCATAAACTCAGTCTGTATAGAATCAGGGACCTTCAGCAGACAGACAGCTCTTCATGCAAGTTCACATTTTTAAAAACACTCACATTCACTTTTTTTCCATTAGTGATGCAGTGATTTTTAACATCACCTCACTAAAACACTAATAGTTTCTCAGCTGGAGAGTTTCTTATATGAAAGAATACTTGACTTTAGTCAGGAGTTTTTCGCATGTCAAGGGCCGGTGTTTATCCCTTTAGTTTATCCCTTTAGTTTTGTACAAAAAATAAACTTTAAACTACTTCAACGGGCGTATATTCCTTTAGTCTTTAGATCTTTATATTGGAGAAACCAAACAACCTCTCCAAAGACGCATGGCCCAACACAGAAGAGCGGCCTCCTCTGGACAAGACTCTGCGCTAATCTACACCTGATGGACAAAGGACATTCTTTTGAGGACCAGAATGTTCACATTCTGGATAAAGAAAATAGGTGGTTTGAGAGGGGCGTGAAGGAAGCCATCTATGTTAAGAGAGAAAAAACAACTTTAAACAGAGGTGGTGGACTCAGATTCCAGCTTCCAAAAACATACAATTCAATCATAGACATGATCCCTTCCAGATATCACCAAACCCCCCCACCCCATCACAGAGGAACGAGGGACCTACCCGCTCTAGCCGGTGAACGATACCTCCTTAACGACCGACTCTTAACAATCATAGACAGGTTTCAGATATTACAGGCTAACGATGGAACCAACGACCCATTCATCGGTTACCATTTGCATGTTTCCAAGCGATACAAGACTTTGTCTATATAAGACTCAAACTCACTGCGGATCCAGACATTTGAATTGAGAAAGATTCCTGGAGAGGTGGAGAAACGTCTTCAAATCTTGAAAACCAAGTCCAGTGGATATTTTTTTGAATTTTTACGGAATTCCTTTAGTCATGTGCAAAAAAACAAATTAGTTTTTGGTATTTTTGAAGCATATGGCGATCTGACCTTAAATTGTGTTTGTTTGTACATGACTAAAGGGAAACAGTTTAAAGACTATTTTTCATACAAAACTAAAGGGATAAACGTAAATCTGACGTCTTGTGCATGCGTATTAACTATGGGTACGTTGGTCTGACAGAACACTGGCCCAAGCCTCCATGGAGCCATTAGCAAAGTTGGATTTCAGTCCCTCTAGTTCTGTGTATTGATGCAGTTAATAATAATAACTTGATTTTAATCGATCTCACATTGGAGAAGTACACCTCTGCATTTAACCCATCCCCTTACGGAGCAGTGGGGTGCCATTGCGCAGAGCCCCGGGAGCAGTGTGAGGTTAAGGGTCTTTGCTCAGGGACCCAGACTGGCTGGCTGTGGGAGTGGGGCTTGACCTCAGAACCTCTGGATTCAAAGCTCTATGCCCTAACCACCAATGGCTCCTACAGAAATGTTTCATAAGAGTGTCTAGATCAGGCCACTAAAAATCTTGGGGCGGCACACGGAAACTACTTGTGGTAAACCTGCCTGTAGAAATCATAAAGACTTCAGTAAACACCTACTCATATCTTGGTTTATTGTGGCATTTTTCCTGACTGTAAATAATGGTGTTAGGTTTATTCAATGATGATTATAAAGTTAATGTGTGTGCATATGAAACATTGAAGAAACAAGATGCTACATTCTGTCCTGTGATTCAATCAGTTGGTCATTCTAGGGTCATAGGACCCACCCCATTGTGTAATGTTCTGTTAATAAAAGACTCTGCTGTTCTGGTGGGGGGCAGAAAGGTGCTGAAATGTAAGCAGGCAGCCTTTCTCCTCCTGCAGGAAGCTGTGTTTGAAAATCTCTTGGTGTGTCAGATTCATTTTTTGTCCTATATGAACTCACAATTTTTAAGTCTAACAACTGGGATGAAATGCTAAAGTGATGCGACTACAATTTACCCTGGTGATTGTGGAGGGGGTGGGGGGGTGGGGGTGGGGTTTGGGGCAGCTGTCTGAGCTGTGATCTGATCCAAGATGGCCGCCCTCTAGGCACGTCGGCCGGCGTCCAATGAGGCGTATATAATGTCCATGTGTAAACGACCAACTGTTGCGTAACTTCAATTGTATTTTTATATTTCCGTTGCAGCTTTTTTTATTTGCGCTGTGGCTTTTGTGTTTGTGTTGACACCTCTGGGCCACCGTACATCTCTAATTACAACTACATTTATATTGCTGAGCTACACTATATTGCCAAAAGTATTTGCTCACCCATCCAAATTATTGGAATCAGGTGTTCCAATCACTTCCATGGCCACAGGTGTATAAATTCAAGCACCTAGGCATGCAGACTGTTTTTACAAACATTTGTGAAAGAATGGGTCGCTCTCAGGAGCTCAGTGAATTCCAGCGTGGAACTGTGATAGGATGCCACCTGTGCAACAAATCCAGTCGTGAAATTTCCTCGCTCCTAAATATTCCACAGTCAACTGTCAGCTGTATTATAAGAAAATGGAAGTGTTTGGGAACGACAGCAACTCAGCCACGAAGTGGTAGGCCACGTAAACTGACGGAGCGGGGTCAGCGGATGCTGACGCGCATAGTGCGAAGAGGTCGCCAACTTTCTGCAGAGTCAATCACTACAGACCTCCAAACTTCATGTGGCCTTCAGATTAGCTCAAGAACAGTGCGCAGAGAGCTTCATGGAATGGGTTTCCATGGTCGAGCAGCTGCATCCAAGCCATACATCACCAAGTGCAATGCAAAGCGTCGGATGCGGTGGTGTAAAGCACGCCGCCACTGGACTCTAGAGCAGTGGAGACGCGTTCTCTGGAGTGACGAATCGCGCTTCTCCATCTGGCAATCTGATGGACGGGTCTGGGTTTGGCGGTTGCCAGGAGAACGGTACTTGTCTGACTGCATTGTGCCAAGTGTAAAGTTTGGTGGAGGGGGGATTATGGTGTGGGGTTGTTTTTCAGGAGCTGGGCTTGGCCCCTTAGTTCCAGTGAAAGGAACTCTGAATGCTTCAGCATACCAAGACATTTTGGACAATTCCATGCTCCCAACTTTGTGGGAACAGTTTGGAGCTGGCCCCTTCCTCTTCCAACATGACTGTGCACCAGTGCACAAAGCAAGGTCCATAAAGACATGGATGACAGAGTCTGGTGTGGATGAACTTGACTGGCCTGCACAGAGTCCTGACCTCAACCCGATAGAACACCTTTGGGATGAATTAGAGCGGAGACTGAGAGCCAGGCCTTCTCGTCCAACATCAGTGTGCGACCTCACAAATGCGCTTCTGGAAGAATGGTCAAAAATTCCCATAAACACACTCCTAAACCTTGTGGACAGCCTTCCCAGAAGAGTTGAAGCTGTTCTAGCTGCAAAGGGTGGACCGACGTCATATTGAACCCTATGGATTAGGAACGGGATGTCACTTAAGCTCATATGTGAGTCAAGGCAGGTGAGCAAATACTTTTGGCAATATAGTGTATATACATACATATATATATATATATACATATATATATACACATATATACATACATATATATACATACATATATATACATACATATATATACATACATATACACTATATTGCCAAAAGTATTTGCTCACCCATCCAAATTATTGGAATCAGGTGTTCCAATCACTTCCATGGCCACAGGTGTATAAATTCAAGCACCTAGGCATGCAGACTGTTTTTACAAACATTTGTGAAAGAATGGGTCGCTCTCAGGAGCTCAGTGAATTCCAGCGTGGAACTGTGATAGGATGCCACCTGTGCAACAAATCCAGTCGTGAAATTTCCTCGCTCCTAAATATTCCACAGTCAACTGTCAGCTGTATTATAAGAAAATGGAAGTGTTTGGGAACGACAGCAACTCAGCCACGAAGTGGTAGGCCACGTAAACTGACGGAGCGGGGTCAGCGGATGCTGACGCGCATAGTGCGAAGAGGTCGCCAACTTTCTGCAGAGTCAATCACTACAGACCTCCAAACTTCATGTGGCCTTCAGATTAGCTCAAGAACAGTGCGCAGAGAGCTTCATGGAATGGGTTTCCATGGTCGAGCAGCTGCATCCAAGCCATACATCACCAAGTGCAATGCAAAGCGTCGGATGCGGTGGTGTAAAGCACGCCGCCACTGGACTCTAGAGCAGTGGAGACGCGTTCTCTGGAGTGACGAATCGCGCTTCTCCATCTGGCAATCTGATGGACGGGTCTGGGTTTGGCGGTTGCCAGGAGAACGGTACTTGTCTGACTGCATTGTGCCAAGTGTAAAGTTTGGTGGAGGGGGGATTATGGTGTGAGGTTGTTTTTCAGGAGCTGGGCTTGGCCCCTTAGTTCCAGTGAAAGGAACTCTGAATGCTTCAGCATACCAAGACATTTTGGACAATTCCATGCTCCCAACTTTGTGGGAACAGTTTGGAGCTGGCCCCTTCCTCTTCCAACATGACTGTGCACCAGTGCACAAAGCAAGGTCCATAAAGACATGGATGACAGAGTCTGGTGTGGATGAACTTGACTGGCCTGCACAGAGTCCTGACCTCAACCCGATAGAACACCTTTGGGATGAATTAGAGCGGAGACTGAGAGCCAGGCCTTCTCGTCCAACATCAGTGTGCGACCTCACAAATGCGCTTCTGGAAGAATGGTCAAAAATTCCCATAAACACACTCCTAAACCTTGTGGACAGCCTTCCCAGAAGAGTTGAAGCTGTTCTAGCTGCAAAGGGTGGACCGACGTCATATTGAACCCTATGGATTAGGAACGGGATGTCACTTAAGCTCATATGTGAGTCAAGGCAGGTGAGCAAATACTTTTGGCAATATAGTGTACCTTCAGATGAACAGCATCTACCCAATTTAGCTTGACAGCAAAAATGCTCTTTTTTAACGCAGTAATAAATAATGTGAGGCACTAAAGGCTAGAATTGTCTGATTGAGTGCAATATTTCCCCATTGGGGTCTGAGGCAGGTTTCCTGCAGCAGTATCATTTCTGTGGTGTTATGCCATGTCTGAGGCGACACTCCCCATCAGAGCCGGTCATCCCTATGATTGTTTGGACCTCTGCTCGTTCTCCTTGTAGACAGAGGCGGCAAAGGTGACGTCCAGAGATTGGAGGGGAAACATCCGGGCTGGAGGAGAAGGGAGAGGTCAGAACTTATTATTAAACGGCTTTGTAAAATGTTAATTCATTTGTTAATTTTCTGATGATCTAAAGATAACGAAAGCCATTTTCTAGTCGTAACAAGATGATTGGTGTGTGTTCAAAATGACTAAACTTCAATACCACAACAGTGGGAGAGGATTTATAAGTCTAAGTCATGGCAGTCTATGTGTAATTCTGTAAACAATTCCGTGTTTAACTTTTAGGATGATGATTTGCTTCCACTTCTGATTGATAAGCAATTAGATCAATGCCTCTGTCGCCTTAGTGCCGCGTGTTCTGTCAGACCAACATACCCATAGTCAATACGCAGCGCAAGACATCAGATTTACGTTTATCTCTTTAGTTTTGTACGAAAAATAGACTTTAAACTACCTTGACGGACATGTATCCCTTTAGTCATGTACAAAAAAAACTTGCCATATTGCCATTTGCTTCAAAAAACACCAAAAAGTAAGTAATTAAATAGTTTTCTTGTACATGACAAAAGGGATATACGCCCGTTGAAGTAGTTTAAAGTGTATTTTTTGTAATAAACTAAAGGGATAAACGGATATTAACTACGGGTATGCGGGTCTGACTGAGTATGCTCATCTGCACATTATCTTTTTATTATTTTTTTCCAAAAAAGCAACTGAACATTTTTTATTACCAATTCTATTTGTTTTTTACTTTTACAGATTATATATACTATATTATATATATTATATATATATTTTAACTTCATTTTCAAGTTGAGTTTTCTAAATTACATTCTTTAGAACTTTTATTTTACAGATTAAATCCGATTCATTTGAAGTCCAAACAAACGCTCTCTGCTAACCAATGAAAATATGGCTAACGTTTGTCCAGACCAACAGAAACGTGTCTTTGCCCTCATAATTGACGATCTGCAAAACGTAACTTAGAAAGAATAACATTCAAATGATATGGGAACCCCCAGCTCACCCTAGTTCTCAAATGATGAATTCATGCAGGCATTTATGTGCAAATGTTGGAATTCTAAAGTGTGAAACACAATAAATAAAAAATAAAAAAATACAGAAGGAGCACTTTTCAAAACCTATTTTTAAAACAAATCTACATAAATGTTATGAATGGATGAAGAATGTCCACCTAAAATATCTGCTGTTTCCTGCATCTTTCCCCTGATCTCTGAACAGATAAAGTTACTCAGCGTAGGAAGAATTAACAGAAAATCCTCTAATTACTCCTTAAAGTCAAATTTTTTTCTAGAATTTACTTTGATCTATGTAGCTGGTGGTCGACCTTTTGACCTTGGGTAATAACTTAAAAACAAAAGCATACAAGGGGCTCCCAAAGTGGGGGTCGGGATCCCCAGAGGGGTCACAAGCACCAAATAGGGGGTCGTGGAATGTTTTTTTACCATCACTTCGTTGTGATATATGATGCGTATTAGGGCCAGGCTAGAGATCTTTCTTTTTTTTTTATACGAGAACAAAGTCATAATATTACGACAATAAAGTTGTATTTTATCGCAACTCATACAAGAAGCTCTGTCTTCCCTAAAATGAGGAAAGTTTAGCGTGTTCTGAATTTATACTTTGGCATAAGTTTCACAAATAAAGAAATATTGAAGGAAAGTTCGCTCATATTCAGAATTCAAACTTCAAAAAGTAATTTAAATATGAAAATATTACATCCTGTTCAATAAATGATATACATACAAAAATGGCCGCTCCCGGACTCAGGGAATGCGACAAAAATTATTCTTTTTTTTCCATTTTTTTCAGTATAAGAGCTTTGGAACGATTGCGCAAACAAATATATATGCTGGAAGCTGTCTTTCTGAAACGCGCTGCGGTGGAGGACTTTATTCTTAAAATGTTGTGACTTTATAATGTAACATCATTATTCTTATAATGTAATGACGTGATTCTCTGTTTATTCATCTATCTAATCAAATCAGCAGAGGTAGGATTGCAGATTTGACCCCAGGAGCCATAAAATCAATTCCCCCTGTGGTAACAAGGCAAGTTTAAAGCTGTGGAAACCTGCTGTGTAATGCGCCGTTCTGTAGAATCTGCAGAGCAATTAGAGAGATTCTGCTGCTGCTGCCCCGCATAAAAACAACTATGTTGTTCTTCTCAGCTTCTTTTGCAACTTTTAAATGTGCTGCTTTACTTTTAAAGTTTTAAACAATCCTGCTGCTCACAGTGCAGCGAGCTGCAGAGAAAACCAATATTCTGGCACCAAAGTGAGGCACTGGGGACAAATATGTCCTCAACCCTAAAGCCTACTTTGTCAGGCTCAGGCCTGGGAGTCCCTGGAGGGTATCGCTTTCAAAACACTGAACATAAGCTGCATCTGGAAGAAAATCACCTTTGAACTATTGCAACTAGATTGTTATTAGATGAAATTTAATTGGATGAGGATGTTTCTCAATAAAGTCAGAGCTTAAACCCCGTCCAGGTCCAGGAAGTTGATGACGGTAACATTTCTCACTGATTGCTTCCTGATTTAGTTCCATATCCAAAATACGACGAGGTGTTTTAGGCTGCAGCGGCTGCTGCTTCTACTTACTTATTTCTATGTCTTTTGAATGTACGCAAGTGCATCCAAATAATTAAGAATGATAATCAAAAGTAAAATTTTCATTGATGCTTTAAGCCTTTGCTTCTTTAATTATGAATTTTCATTAGATCTGAAAGAAATACAACATAAATATCAATTTTGATCCAGAAATTTGGAATTTATGCAAAGCATAATAAATACTTGCTGAAGCAAATGTGACTCTTTAGTAAAATTCCTAACCAATTAACGTACCTTGGCAGAACTAATTGGGATTTAATTTGCATCTTTATGATTTTCAATCCCTCTGTAAATTTATTTTAAAGTCAGGCCACAATTGTTCCTGTGAACAGGTTAAGCTGCTTTATGCTTAATGCGTCTACAAGGTCCACTGTCAGTAATGTCATTGTAGGACCACGCCCCTCTGCGCTCCGTCTGCATGGCGGACAGGACGGCGAGGGTTCACAAATATAAACATCCAACTCTGTATTTACATCTTTAAGCCAACCTCTCAACATAATGTATATTTAATTAATTATGGGACAGGACGACAGTTTCTGTAGAAACTATAATCTTCCTCAGACCAGAGAAATGGCTCATGTTAGCATTTAGCGCTGGACTCGCTTCTTTGTTGACAGGGTCATATATACAGGGTCAGATTGACAAGGTGACAGGGTCAGGGGGCCCCAAATTCCTGACCCTGCTCTTAACCTTGGTGATAAGAACAACTGGTTTTATATCATCCTTAAAAGCTCTTGGATAAAAGATGTTCCTTTAAATGATTACCCATCGTTTTGGGGAAAATCCTTCTAATGGGAAGGGCTCTCAAACTGCTCGTATTCTCCATTGGTCAGGGGTGTTAAACGCTGACTCCAAGAAGGACGACTGTCAGAGGAAATCTTTAGATCAGTACAATAGGAGCTCCTGCAAACTGACCAGATGCTGCTGGACATATTCCTGCCCTTCCAGCTCCAACCTGCATTTGTTCTCTCTCCTTCAGGTGCATAGAAACCCGCTCTATTGTCCCCTGCAGTCGGTGAGCACCACGCTTTCCAGATGGTTGACAGGGAAACATAAGGAAGGGGTAGCAGAGAACAGTCGCTGCCCATGTTTGGCCTGAAAACACACTTCTCCTTGGCACAGAGACACTGGACTCATATTTAGAGCGAAGGGCCTCTTTAACCAGGCTTTCTCTTGTAGAACCGTAGAATGAGGAGCTTGTTTGTCCCCGGCGCTTACAGTCATAAAGAGAACAGTAAAAAGATGTGTTTGTGAGATTTGATGGAAACAGAAGCCATCAGAGACGAGTCTTTGTCTTTTTGGTATTGTCTCACGCTTCCTCTCTCAGAGAGATTAGCTGTTAACATGGGAGACAACAGAATAACTGCAGAGAATATCTGATTTTATGTTGGAGCCTCGATTAAAGGTATAAACCGCCTAATTTAACCGTTTCTAGAAGTAATCGCTGCCTTGATGTAGATTATCCTTCCTTGTTTATTCTGATTTTAAGTCTTTTTTTCTGCCTCCATCTGTCCACTGCTCCGTCTCTACCTGTCATTTCAAAAACAGGGAATCTAAAGAGCCTGCTGTTTGCTTGTTTTTATGTTTTCCATCCTTCATGCTGGTGCAACTCTTCCTTTCCTGTCACTTTCAAGATTTAATTTCCCTCCGGTACTCTGGCCTCTTTTTTATCTCACATTCATTCCGCTCGTCTTGCTGTTTCTCGTGCGTTTAGTTGTTTTCGGTTGACTTTTGTCTGCGTCCAAATTACATCCAGTTTAGTTTGTTTTTTACCTTTATAGTTAAAGTACTTATATGTTCATCGATGTCATGAAACTGCCGTTAAATTCCTAATTAGTGTTGAGAAAGTTTTACTTCTGTGGTGATGTAATGTAGAGTCATGAGGATGAGGACGAAAACTACAACCTACGTCACTGTGTGAAAAATGGTCGCTTAACAAATAAACTTTAATCAAGGGTTAATTATAACTTCCATTTGGTTACAAATGAGATAATTCAGCTGGGAACAGTGTGCATTAAAGGTGTGGATATGATGAAGGTCAGATCCAGGCAGAGGTATGCTGAGTTCGATTCCAGCGGCTGCATCCTATAAAGGTCAGATTTGGCGGCCCGGTTACGTCATAGCGTGGCGCCAAGGTCTGTTTGGATAGGAAGACTCTTCGCTGCGCGAACGACAAATGCAGCGTTCCTTTTGTCCATTTTTGTGGAGGGGTCTGGTGTATCCTACGTAGCCTTGGATATCCCAAGATTCATTGCGAGTCCAAGCAAGCTGGCTTGCTGGGGAAAAAGGGAAATGGCACCGAACAGTGGTGGACATTGGAAGTGCAGTTTAATATAATCCAAGTATGTGAATAGTTCCGTCTGATGAAAATAGTTTTGATTGTTTATTGAGTCAGATGTGTGGCAGGTAATGTTTGGTTTATTGAAAGGTTTTATGCATTAATGCATTCTCACTTATTGTTTTCCTGTTTCATTTTCTGTCTCTAACTAGTCCCGCATACTTCAGCCGATTTGAAAGTTCAAAAAGTTCAGCTTCTTCTGGATCATCCTGCTGTGACTTTTGGTCATTTCAGCTATTCATGCCTTTTCTTAGCACATAGAAATGAATGCGATTGTTCCCAATTTTAGGGAGAAAGAAAATAAAACCTGGCCTTTATCTCCTTCTGCAGACTTTCAGGTAGAAATACACTGTACCCTTCATATTTGAAAAGGTTTCCGGACCCTTCGTGCTATTAATGTGTAACTCAGCTTTTTGCTTACTTTTAAAGTTGCACTTCAGTAAAGCTTCAAACTTTTTAGGATTTTTTTTAAAGATGTTTTGATTTATAATGGAAGTCAATGACAGAATCTTTGTGCTCCTACAGAGGGCTGACATCATTATTATGTATTATGCCAGAGTTATAGGCAATTGTTTGGCACAAGTTCATACAGGCGATTAAGCCAGGGATAGTGGGGGAGACAGAGGTTGGAAAAAAAAAACATGTTTTGAAATGGATGCCTCTCCCAAGCTATTTAACGTACAAACATGAAACGTGGTATAAAACATCTTCAGACACTTCTAGCACTCACATTTAGGGAATTCTTTCCAGTATCATTTATGGTTTAGCTGTTTAGCTGACCTGTTCCGGCACATGAAAGTACTAGTTCTGAGAAAAAGCCTCAGACTGAAATCTTCCAAAAGAAAACCACATTTTTACATCGTCATTGTGGCCAAATTTGTGTACTTGTTGATCAAAGCCTGCTGAACACAAACTTTTATATTCATAGGCATTTGTTTGGCACAAGATTGTGGAGGTGATTAGGCCAGGGATATTGAGGGGAGATGCTTGAACGTCTTCAGACCCTTCTGGCACTCATATTAAAGGAATTTTCCCATGTCTTTTATAATATTATTCTTATTGTTTTATGTCCTGTCCTCTCAGACTATACGCTCACATTAGCTCATAGAGTGTTGTGACGTGTTGCATTTCTAAGATTAAGAGTTTGTTTTTTTCCAATTTATATTCAGCCATGCTTTTGCCAGGAAGGCCATTAACCTTTTCTTTCTGCTCATTCCTAACAGTTTAGCTTATTTCTGGATTCATTTTCTGTTTTTATTTTACATTAAGTCGTAGCAAAGTCATATTTAAATGTCAAATCATTTTGGCTTAAACATGTATATAAATGTCCTTTTTATCAGACCATATTGTCAAAAAAGTTAGAAAATTTCCATTAAAAAAATCCTCTCTTAAAATCTGTTTTTTTTTCATTATCTCATGTAGCCCAATTAGTTATACGTCAGCCTGAACACCTAAATTCGTATCAATGTTCATCTGTCAATCAAATTATTATTATTATTATTTTCTTTTTTACAGTGTCCTGTCTGGCAATGTGGTAATAAGAATAATTGTCTTGATGTCAAAAGGAGCCCAACAGATTTTACTTTCACAAGTGGAGCAGTACGGCTATCGCCATAGTGTTCCACTTGTTTCATGCATATAAATTGCTTTATTATAATTATGCAGGGAGTTTTACAGTTTATATGGACACTGCAATGTAAATAGAACAGAAGAGGAAAAACAGAAAAAAAGGAGAAAAGATGAGAGAAAGAGGAGATAAAAGGGAGATAATGATAAGTCTCGGTCATAGCATCTTGATTCATATGTCGCAGCTAATATACGCAACGGTTGATTTATGAAGATTCCAATATCTCTGCAGTGTGGGGACTATAAATCTGATACCGGTCAACAGTAGTGCTGCGGAAGCTCCTCGAAAATGTAACACAATGTAGCACCTAGAACAGTAGTGAGAAGCTCAGTATCCATTCTTTTCCTGCTTTGTGCGTCAACTGTCACAGTTGCTAGGTGAAGCAGCATACAGGTTGGGCTGACTGGACCTGTTTGAATCCATAGCCAAACTCTTCCGGCCTTCTTATTTTCACGGAACTCAAAGGACCCAGTGCAGGTAGACCAGGTCCGTGGAAGACACAGCCTCTGAAATCAAACACAACCATTGTAACCAGAGTCAGAGGCCAATAAGATAAGATAAGAACAAACCTCATGTAGGTAATGAGACAATCTGGGAGAGACTGACTGAGAGGTGCAGATGTTAACAGACGGTTCCAGGTGAACCAACATTCAGTGAAGTTGTCAACCCAATCAGCAGAGGAGCAGAGGATGAGCACAAAGGCAGGCTGCATCACACAGTCGTTTCAGACCTTTGAGGAATTTTGATAACTCATCTTTGCACAATTGTTGAAATTCAGCCTCACTGAACAGTTTTCCAACATAATCCACCTTTAAAGGTCACACAACACCCAGTTCAGGGTCTTCATTTTGTCTTTCCCCTTAAAGCTACAGTGTGTAATAATTACAGGGATATAAAGTCAGAAATGTAATATATTATACATAACTATGTTATTTATCATCACCTATGAGCTCAGCCATTTAACCATAATATTTGCGTTGCCTTAGAATTCGTTATTTATAATTACATAGGAGCGGGTCTCGCAGCCATGGAGGCTGACATCTTTGCGCTACGGCAAGCGCAGAGGCAACAAACTAGCGATTGCGAGATCTCCCATTACGCTCGAAAATAACTACGGCAAGTTGAGAGAGATTAACTGAGACAGTACTGAACAATAGATGGCAGTACTATGCCTGAGAAGCGTTTAGTCTGCCTGAAACCAAAGAAGAAGAAGAAGCAGGTATACTGCGCTTCAGTAACAAGAAAGGTGAACAAGGCGGCAGGCGTGAGTGACTTTGCAAACTGTTTGGCACTGTGTGGCCAAACATCAGACGAATGGAGGATCATGCCTACTCTGTATCACAACGAAAAGCGGCGGACACCGAACCCCCGTCATCTAAGAAGCGGAAACACGACGAGAATAAACGCAAGCGTGACAAGAAACGACAAAAAACACGGATCAACATTGGCACGGCATTTACACGATGGAAGTCACTGATGGAGGAAAAAGGTTTTCAAAGTGACGCTCAAGTTGCCAGTTTTCTCTTGGACAGGTAATTAATCCTACACACACAATTGTCTAATATCACTGCAGTTTTTGGAGTACAGGATGCTCAGACCTGTCTAAAACAATAACATGCTGCGGCGTGATGATGCTGTTCCTCTCCAGTATACTTATTCAGCAACGTCCCTGACGTTTCACAGGTAATGATTCAGTAATTTTCTGTAAAATAATTTTCTGGATATATACCTCGGTTACTTCTCTCCGGCTCCTTTGGAGATCTTCAAGCCTTTCTTCCTCTGCTCTCACCCCGCTGGCACCCCTCCCTCGCCTGGCCCTTGCTGCACACCCACCCCGGCCTCTCTGCCCTCTTCCTCGCCCTCTCCCTCTTCCTCGCCTTGTAACCCCCGTGCAACAAACAAGACTTGGACTCTGTAAACGGGGAATATATATTCTTCCAGCGAACACAATCTCGCTGTTAAACTAATGACTACAATTACTTCGTCTGTTTATATCCCCATGCAAAGCAGCTCACCAAAACGTCACAACGATGTAGAAAAAATAACGGGTATATTTACTATCTAAAGTCTACATGAAATCTGTACCCTACACAGACTAATGAAATACTATCTGTAAAATTATCTATGTAAACAAACCTCATCACTTGAGAAGGTAGGTGATTCCGACGTCGTGGAAGACATTTTGTCCCCTAACGCTCGCCGTACTGTTGGGGGGGAGAAGCGGTGGGGGGGAGACGTTCATGTTCCTGCAGTCTGCAGTCTGGACGTTAGATGTCGCTGAAAATTACACACTGTAGCTTTAAGAGGTGGACTTGTTGATGTCAATGTTCTGCTGCAGAACCCAAACATTTGCTTCCTTTTATCACATCAAGTCTTCCAGGGCCGCCGCCATGTTCGGTATGATGTTCTCAGAAGTGTTTGTTTTTTCTTTCGGATGTAAAGGCAGAAGGTCTGACTCTCACTGAGCCGAAGAGGCCTGCAGGTCTGTCTGTGTTGCGAACTCTTTATGAACTCTAGGATAAGTTGTTGTTGTCCTCTTGAGGTCGATGTGGAGCCTGTGGCTCCTGAGAAAATTCCCCACTGATCCATGTTTTCTCCATTTATGAATAATGGCTTGATGTGGCTCCCTGGAGTCCAACAGTCTTTGAAATGACTTTTCAACCTTTTCCAGACTTCTGATGTAATCCTGAATCTATGACGACCATCTTTAGAGGATTTTCTGCTGTCCTTCACTTTGCCATGCAGGCACTATAGAAGCCATACTTTGGATGGCCAGGCCAGGTTTTATTTTCTTTCTCTCTAATAATGCAAACTTTCATTCAAAACTACATTTTCTTTTTAGTTTTTGACGCATATTTAATATTTCTTTGATGATCTGAAACTCTGAGGAGTGAAAAATGTGTAAAATAATCAGAAATCAGGAGGGGGAGCAACACTTTTTTCCACCGCTGTATTTGTATTTGTCAGTTTTATTCTATACATTTGACTGTTTTAGGAGCATCGTTAGATTTGCATAATAAGTGATACGAAGAAACGCATTATTCATCCCGCTATAGGACATGCCAGGATCGTCTTTATCTGTGCTTTCAGTATTGCAGGTAGTTCTGTATCAGTTATCATCCCTACATATTCTCCCCTGTGTACTCGAAGCAGACCTTGTCAGAAAGGCCCAGGCAGGAAATGATGTATCACCTCCGTCCTGATGCAAAAACAACCACTTAAGGACCCAGCAGGGAAACCACATGTCTTCATCTGAGCGTATTTACGCTTCCATATAACTCAACTCCTACGAGCTAAAACGTTCCTTTCCTCCCACTGTGGAAGCTGGAATCTGCCTGTTCAGCAGAAAACTATCAAACCAAAATATCAGTGTAAAAAGTCAAGATTTTCTCTGAATAGGAAAGACAAAAACCTGCATAAAAAGTTTGCTTTTTAAAGGAATATGTGATTTCCTGCTTTTTAGTCTTTAAATTACTCTTATTTAAGCAGGAAACCAACCCCTTATCCTATGCAAGATTTTTTTTACATATTGCATGAGACGAGGCCAACCTCTGGTCACATGCACATAAACATGGATGGTTTTCATTTAATCTACCATAGGTTAGGGGTGTAAATGTATTTTCGATACTCAAGAATACACCACGATGCGATTCGATTCGATTCATCGATTAATCGGTTAATTTAATTTGATTTTTTTCACACCTTACAGGCTAAACAAAGTTTCAAGTTTCAAATAAATCACTGAAAGCTGTAATATCATTATGCATTTTTTTTTTTTAGAAACAACAGCAAATAACAGAAGTAGAAAAGTTGCATGAAAAAATACTGCAAAAATACTGCAGAAAATCAGTGCAATGAGTGCAATGCAATACCTCGGCTCCAGACGCCCCCCCCCCTCCACAGATGCTCCGCTGCTCCTCTCCCAGATTGTAGCTGACCGCAGACAGGAGGCCGGCTTGTTTTGTTTTTATGACCGAAATTGCGGAAAACAACTCGTGAAGTTTGACCCGCTAGAAGAGCAAGGTGCGCGAGACCGCTGGGACCCTTTTTCCACCTGGATCTCCGCTCTTTTTGGCCCTCATGTCCCTCCGTCGTCGGACTAAACTCACCCCCACTTCCTCGCCGCCTCGGCCGTATCTAGACCCACAGCGTGTAGCGCAGACCACGCTTCAATACTGAGCATAATTTAAAAAAGCTCACTGCAACACACTGCTGTAAGAGTATAACCAGGAAGCGAGGTAGGAGGGCAAAATAGGTTTAGTGCCACCGCAGCACGGGAGGAGAATTACGCCCAGGAGCAAATGGATAAAAATAGACCGGAGGAAAAAAAAACATGAATCGATTCTCTTGCGGACGTGTCGATGCATCGGATCGTCGGCTGTTGACGACCATTATTATTTACACCCCTACCATAGGTCCACATCACAAAAGACTGAGGAGAGCTCTGTCTTGCTCTAACTGACCAGTCAAAGGACAGTAAATGGTGACGTAGCGGCGGGCGCTCTATCTGGCCTAGTGGGGCAAATCTACAATCTTATTTGTTGAAGAAAATGTTCTTCACTAATATTTTTATGGTAACATCAACAGCACTGCAGATTCTGAAGGTTCTGGGCAGATTTGATTGGCATGGCAACACACAGTTTAAAATCTGATTGGACAAAAAATATTGCAACCACATACATTTAATGGAAGCAGCGCAGCAAAGAGAAATGCTACGAAATTACGCATAATAGAGTTGGAAAGGAATTTTTTTTTAAATTTAGGTTGTGTTTAGACTCCATCCGGGAAAATGAGGAGGCTGGAAGAGATTTGGCTGTGGATTCAAACAGCTCCAGCCTTCTCCGGCTTTCACCGCCCGTACGCGCTGTCATCTGTTTAAGGTTGGTTTTTCTTTCTGAACATAGATGGCTTCCTTCCTCTCAAACCACCTGTCTTCTTTGTCCAAAATGTGAACATTCTGGTCCTCCAAAGAATGTCCTTTGTCCATCAGGTGTAGATGTAGCGCAGAGTCTTGTCCAGAGGAGGGCGCTCTTCTGTGTTGGGCCATGCGTCTGTGGAGAGGTTGTTTGGTTTCTCCAATATAAAGATCAGATCACTCCTCGCTGCATTGACCTGCAGACACTCTGCTCAGATTAGGTCTTTAGGATGAACTGGTCTCTGTTTAAGGGTCTGTTTGGTTTGAAATGTTCTAGGATTTTGTGTTTGGAGAAAATCCTCTTGAGCTTTTCAGAGCATTTTGAAGAGCATCTTTGATGTGTTTCTGTTCTTTGTGCCTCCCTCCTGTTTTTGTAGGGACGTGCTCGGCCCTTATTGGACTGATTATGACCTGGATGACTGAGAATCTCCACCAGCATGTTTGTGCTTTTCTCCCTCAAACGTCAAACCTCTCAGCTCTGGGTGACACTATAATAATTTTTGAAAATTTTTACTATTTTATATTTTTATGCATCCAGATTCTTCCAGGTAGATTTGCTGGAAAAGATCCGTGTCCCACAGATATGTAATAACTGTTTGTGACTATCAGCCTGGGGTTGTCTCCTCGGCGAGGCCGTTACATCAGGGCGATCAGCTCCCGTGAACAATCAGATGATTCCTACTGTCACTGTCAGCGATGTCTGGAATGACAGCAGCTCTTCCCACGGTCACAGCAGCCCAGTAAATTGCCTAACTTTTATTTTTAGATCAAATCATTGACCAAACAAGTTATTTCCTCAGCTGCTGTGTGATTTTATGTAACATGGCAAAGTAAATCTGTCTCCTTTTGCTCAAAGAGGATTCAAACCAGGGATAAAGTGATTCAGTTGTGTTTATCTGTAGAATATGAGGCTAAAATAATAATCTAAATACTGTACAAAGCTTTGATTCATCCCTCCTTGTTAAACATTGGTATTTAAAGTGGCCTCGCACACGATTGAATCCATTTTGTGGGAGGTTTGTTGGTGACAAAACCCTTGAACTCACCATGATGAAGTGTTTACATAACTAAAAACCAATTTTCTAATGTCTCTTCAAGCTTTTTGTTTGGTCCCTTTTTTTCTGTTAATTAAAGACGCAACTTTTAGGTATAATTTAAGTTGCTTCATTTCTCCTTTATTAAAAAAAAGATATTTCTATTTCTTTCAGGATAAAAACTTGTTGGGTAAGTAGAGAGGCTACTTTATTCTCTATTTATTACAACCAGACCAATTAAACTCACTTCTCCAGTGAATATTACCAAAAATTTCTGAAGTAGTGTGAAAAATGAATTTCATGGTTTAGCTAAAGAGGCTATCTTAATTGTGGCCCCTGTGTCAGTTTGAACCTGGCTAGAATAATTGCTCACAAAACCCTAACTGTGAATCTAGCCAATTAAAAAGTCAAGCACTCTGCCAAACATCAAGCATACTTTCATTAAACTGCTGTTAATTAACTGATTGTTAGTCATAAGACTTCCATTAGAAGGAGCTACGGATAAGTGCCTCCTCCTCGTCTCTCTTAGAGGAGCTGCAGCACTCCAGGCAAACAGCTCTCCATATTGACTCTCCTCAGTTTTCATTAAGGCTGCATGTTGTTGCTGCAGCATTCACTAACAAACCATGTGTTAATAAATCAAACTGGTGCATGTGTTGCATGGAACCCAAAAAAAAAAGAGCCTTTTTGTGGTCATTTGTGTGTGAAAAAAATATGAGACCAAATCTGAGGGGAGTGTCTGCAGTTCAATGCAATGAGGAATGCTCTGATCTTTATATTGTATGGGAGAATTATCCTGCCATAATGCAAGAGCACATAATTTCAATTTGAAAAAAGAATTTCATCTTCTTGCACTCAAAACTTATAATGCTCACACTCAAACCATGCGCTCTCTTTCAAATATTTTCTCTTCTCTCTCAAATCTTTTTTTCTTCTCTCAGATTTAATGCTTCTTGCACAGATATTTTCTCCTCTCGTTTGCCTCCTTCTCTCCGCGCAAAAACCGCGCTCTGCTCGGGTCTCAGTTACGCTCGCAAACCCGTAGGCTCTGCTTGCGGATTTTTTTTGCTCTCTCTCGGATTGGATCGGATCGTCGCCTAGCAACCTTTCCAGCCAATAGAACGACACCCTCGGAAAGGGGCCGCTTGTTTAACTCTACTGAGTGTGCCTGTGATAAACCTTACCGACAATAAATTGGCTTTTTAATTTAAAAGCTATTAAAATAAGAAGCTGAGAAACAACAACAATCAGGAAAATAAAAAAAGGAAATAATAAAGGGTGATTCAAGAATCACCAATGAAAAGTCACTTCATTTCTGCTGGAGGCAGAATTAGCATCTGGCCTGACATTTAAAAACCTCCAATGCAGCGATAGTTGATTCCTTCCCGCTATCATCGCAGCCCCAACCCCTTTACAGGAGAACAGAAGACCTCTCCTCTCAACATATTCTCATTATCAGTTCGTATAAAATCGTACGAAAAGTTATGCACACTATTTCGTACGTTTTGGACGTTTTTCCTCAAAAAACCACATCAGTGCGCATGCGCTGGCAGACAGAAAAAAAAAGTAGATCCGCGGACGGACGTAAAACTGGGAAAAACAGTGCAATCATCACTTATTCATGTCTCTAGCTACGTTGCTTGCTGTTTTATATCTTAGGGTTAGGGTTAGGGCTAATTGTAATTTATATTCTTTATTCGTGAATGGTGCATCAGATGCGCATGCGCATACGACGAAAAAAACGTCCAAAACGTACAAAATTACGGTGCATAACTTTTCCTACGATTTCATACGAACTGATAATGAGAATACAGTGCTCCTCTTCAGCCAGGCCAACAGTTCCCGTTAAAATCTTATGGAAGTCAGATTTAAATGTCATCATTCTGGCTCAAACATGTATATAAATGTTGTCTTTATCAAAAATTTTATTTTTTTTTTACCGCTATTGAGCATTTCTTCTATGGATAAACTTTACATGCAGTGTGCAATGTGCTGTTCTTTTTTCATCTCGTTGCAGGTGATGAAGCAGACTGAAAATGTTTTGTCATTGTCTCCTTTCGATCTCCTCTTTCTTTCATCTTTTCTCTTTTTCTTGTTTCTTTTTTCCTTTTTCTTCTTCTGTTTTTCTGCTCTACTTACATTGCAGTGTCCATATAAACTGTAAAACTCCCTGCATAATTATAATAAAGCAATTTGTATGCATGAAACAAGTGGTGCTATATGGCGATAGCCATACTGCTCCACTTGTGAAAGGAAAATCTGTTGGGCTCTTTTTGGCATCAATTATTCTTATCACCACGTTGCCAGACTATATAAAAAAAAGAAAGAAAAAGAAATTAAAAAAATATATATATTTTTTATTTTTTGAAAATTTCTATTAAAAAAAGCTTATCCTTCCTTAAAAATCTGTGGGTTTTTGTTTTTCCCGTTA
This sequence comes from Cyprinodon tularosa, assembly GCF_016077235.1. NCBI lineage: Eukaryota > Metazoa > Chordata > Actinopteri > Cyprinodontiformes > Cyprinodontidae > Cyprinodon > Cyprinodon tularosa. Next base: position 940,392 of record NW_024039284.1, on the reverse strand, counting down.
TCTTCTGCAGGCCAGTTAGTTCTACGTCAGCCTGAACACCTAAATTCGGCCAATCATATATCAACGCTCATCTCTCAATCAAATGTTTTCAGTCATAGCATCTTGATTCATATGTCGCAGCTAATATAATAATAAAATAATAATAAGAAACTCCTCCAGCCGCCCTTGGCTAGTCGCCAGCCAGCTGAGGCAATTTATTGTAAACAGCATAAAGTTTATCATGTTCGTCTGTAATATGTATTTATAAACAGTCTGTAATGCACAATGAATCCTTCTCCCTCTGCTGTGAACCATCTCCTCCTGAGGAGCTGATTAGACATGAAGGCATCTGTGATTTCTTACCGAGAGAAATCTAATAATCCAACAACTCTGCTTTCAGATTCTTCCACACTTCCCTTTAAACCGTTATTCTGCGACTTAATGCAAAAACACATAGATGGAGGAGGAAGGCCTCAACAGATGGAGTCTTTTTCAAAGTGGGATGAATCCCTTTCATAATTGAAGAGTGGCTCATTTTAGTCGCTCAAACACGCAGTCGCTTCTTCATGGTTAATATGCATGAAAGAAGGAGCATCTGTGATCATCCGACCTTCTGTCTCACTGTTACATCAAATGGGTTTCAGACATTTTAGAAACTTCTTTTTTTATTTTATTATTTTGGTCAAACTTTTAAAATAGAGGAAATCCTTTAAATACAAAACAACATAAATGGAGCCAAATTCCAGGAGGTTATTTTCAGTCATTTGTGTTTTATAGTTTAAATCTTGTTCTGCTTGGTTGAACCTCTCTGCTGCCCCCCTGAGCGTCCATAGAAATTCCAGACCGACGGTGCAGAAGCATAGCAGCAAAACTGGTTGGACCCAAGCAACATTTGTGTGCGGTTGCAGAAGTATAATCTGCCCTTAAGCCTATAGCAGCATAACTATAGAGATAGCTAAAGTTTTGCTGGTTGACAGTTGCCCTTTGTATCTATGCTTCTTTTTCTACGTCTGCTTCTGTCTCCTTGAACCCCAGTGGGCCTCAGCAGATGGCCGCTCACACTGAGCCTGGTTCTGCTGGAGGTTTCTTCCTGTTCAAAGGGAGTTTTTCCTCTCCACTGTCGCTACAAGCATGCTTAGTGTGAGGGATTGCTGAAGAGTCAATGAGTCGATGCAATCAGCTGGTTTTCCTTAGGTAGAAACTTTGAATCAGTCTGACTGGATGATCTGGTGAGTTGTAAAGTACATTCCTGGCGTTGCCGTGGCTGCACCCGCACCGCCGCCGCCCGTGTTGATCAATTGGGTCTAAGAAAGGCACTGATAACCTCGACTGTAAGGCAAAGTTTGATCGCTGACTCGCAGAATTTCGGGATGATTATATTTAAAAAGTAAAGGTTGTCAGAGAACTTTTAGCTTGACAAAGGAGAATCTTAAAAAAGGCAACAGTACAAGAAACAGAAGATCAAAAAACTGAACAGGAGCTTTCAACATGCGTCCCAAAATCAAAGGCAGCTGAAAGCTTGCAGTCTTGTTTTTCTACACCTGACTGCAGCTGCAGCCAAGAAAAACTAGCATTCTAGCCTTCAGTCCCTGAAGGCAACACTCCTGCAGCATAACAGAGAGGTAATTATAAAAATGTCAATGCTGTGAGTGGCTTTGTCTGAACAATTACTGAGCATAAATTGTTTCAAGTGCAGAGCTTGGATGCACGATTCTCACCACCGTCAGCGTTGCTGTTGTTCTGATGGGCCGAGTGTGCACGGCTGGTTTTCTCCTATTTGCTTTTAATTTAACAAGCAGGCAGCCTATTTTCAGGCTTCATTCAGTCGGTGAATGGCTGCATCAGATCAGGTCCTGTAATGAACACCAAACAGCTTTGTTCAGATGCTTTAAATGCTTCATTGATTTGTGTTTTACCTGTTTACAAATGGAAATGTTTTCCTGCCTTTAAAGTCAATAAAGAAGCTCTGATTGCCTAGCCTAATGACATCATATATCATACGATAACAGGAGAAAAATGGACCCTTTGCTTCTAATAAAGAAAAAAGCTGCAGTTTTTCCTTTTGTTTGTCTTGTTTTTAAAGACAGGCAAACAGAACACAACACTGTTTGGTTCTGGATCATTTTAACCACCTGAGAAACAGCATAATGGGACCTAAAATCATGCTAACTAATAATATCATCTGTTTATTATTTTATTTGAATATTGACTCTAATTGCTTTTTCATGTTAGGATTGTTATTTGACCTCTGATCAGACGATCAGCATCCAGAAATTAGATTTTTTTAAATTAGCTTCAATTAAAACTCCGATTGTGAGAGAGGCTTGGTTTTTAAGAGCTGCACCGATCCAGTTTTTCCTGATCCGGTCCATTACCGATACCTGGGCTGAGCGTATCGGCCGATATCTGACCCCATTTGATTCAACTGCTGAATGAATGATATCTTGCGATGCAAGTGAAGGTTTTAGCTTTGGTGTAAACATTGTTAAGAAAAGGTCAACTGACAGAGATAGAAATGTATGTTTAAGCAGAAAGAAAGAAATGACAGCTGCATGTAAATTAAAGCAGATCACTGCTGTCAGATATTAAATCACTGTTATTGGATCGAGCAACTGAAGCTCTGCATCTCCATTTTATTGTGTAAACCATAAAAGCCCACAAAAGCGTAGCTTTAATCCTCCTCTTATATTAACATCATTTGTGGAAGGAGGCGAATGAATGTTATTCATTTATTAATTAATCTGATGCATGCTGGGTAAAGAGGGAGGGGCTAGAACAACATCCGGGGACTTTGTCCGTTCTTGGTCTGCTGTTCTTGTGAACTGGAACAGTGAAGGGGCTGATGACGTTTCACGAGAATGCACAAGTACAGATAGACATTAATAAAGCAGTTCGTTCCTCATTGTTGTTCATTAAACAGAGTAAATAATCCCAGATTCTGGATCCACTGAGGAAAACAGCAACTCCCTCTATTGGCCACATTAACATCGCAACACTGAAAGAAATTCCTTTTATTCTGACATTTCCAGTTAATTGGGTGAAAACAAATTTGATCCAATTAGCAATTTACCGACAGTTACTTGTAAATCAATTATCCACGACCTTTACAGGCGGCAGAGTTCATGTAAATTGCTCCCACAGCGTTACTTTCTGCAGGAAGCTTTCATCCATCCAGCCGTTGTCTCTACCAGATTATTTTTTGCAGCGTTGTGGGGGCGGCTGTGAGGGGAGGTGTAATAAAAAAGTACGAGATAAAACTTTAATAGATTCTACAAGTAATTTTGATGTTTCCTTCTCATGAGGTTTTAGTTTTAAGTAAATGCAGTTAATCACATTAACTGTGATTGATTCCCTTGTTTTATCTGTGACAGAACCCCCCCCCCCCCCCCCCCCCCCCCCCCATGGGTGGACCTTCATCAGCAGAATAAAGGAGGCCAGATTCCCAGAGAGAATCCTTATCTCTGCTCAGAGGGGGGCTTTTCCTTTGCAGGACATGCGACATGACATGTTGGAGCTGAAAATGAGAAGATTTTTAGCCTTATAATGTGCTGTAAATAGGGATAAGGTATACCGTTACGACCACCCAGGCCACAACATATTTGAGGAGACGAGACAAACATGACGTTCAAAAGCATTATTTTATTCTTAAAGGAATAGTACACCCAAAACATGATTAGCCTTCATTTTCTACTCACCCCCATGCTGAACAACACTCTGGAGTACTTTTTTGAAAATAACTGTTTAGGGTTTGGATTTTTTCCCACCTTTAGAGGACTTAATTTATCCCAGTTTTGTTTTGACCCCAAGTTTAGGGTCAAATAGCAAGAAAAGGCTTTATTTCTCTTCTGAAATCAAACATTAAGAAATCGTACCACCAAAAAAACAAAGAACTTCAATGAACCGCTGCTTTTAACAGCAAATACAGTCCTTGATTTCTATTCCTTTCAGGCTGATGAGAAAATGAAACAAAAAGAAGTGCTCTTTACCAGTAAATATGTCTTTTAGCTGTTTAGGAAAGGAAAAAAAATAAAGAACAGTAGAAAAAGAAAAAGCATGAGATGTGAAAGAAGTAGGAGAGAGGATGGTTGAGCAGCTGAAAGCTATAAAAGTCCCATTAAGCTCTCAGGCTTGATTGCTCTACAATTAAATGTCCATTTTCTTTGCCGGCATTGACAAGGTTGCCGACTTCGCTTTGCTGTAGATTTCCTCTATGTGTGTTTGAGTGGCAGGGTGCGCGTCAGAACCAGGAGCTCGTAGTTGGACTGGTGTAGCTAAACATCCACATTTACTAGTTTGGGTCCCAAATTCCAGAATACAGGAAAACCGGAATTTAGATAAAAATTAGATCCTTAAAGTCGTAGGGAAATCATATTTAAATGTCAAATCATTCTGGCTTAAACATGTATATAAATGTACTCTTTGTCAGACCATATTGTCAAAAAATTTAGAGCATTTCTGTAAAAAAAAAATAAAAATAAATCCTGTTTTAAAATCTGTGTTTTTTTTTCCCCCGTTATCTTCTGCAGGCCAGTTAGTTCCAGTGTTGGGAAAGTTCTCTTTCTACGTGAACCAGTTCAAAGCTCAGTTCACACATTTTAAAATGAACTAGTTCAGTTCATAGTTCATAATTCAAAACCAAAAAATTAACTAGTTCATTGTTCTTTTTTTTTTTTTTTCATATATTGCTCAATTACACCATAGCCTACTGTAGAACCACAGACAGCAATTATTTTATCAGTTGTAACTCTGAAACTGTGCGTCAGATTTCATCTTCATATCCAGTTTTGAATCCTTATCCAACCAGGGTTTACATTAGCATTGAGGGGACAGCATTTCCCCATTGTTGCTTTAACGCTTTGTTGCTGTCCATCACTTCACACTAGTAGCAGCTGCAGCTTTCACCCCTACAGTATATTCTCAAAAACATCAGGAAAAATGTGCTGCTTGAATGGTCTTTTTTATTAGGAATTATTAAAAGAAAAATAGGAAAGTAGTCTTTAAGGTGCAAATGTTTTTTTTTAATTATGTTTAATAATTTTTTCCATTTGAAATTCCATTTCAATACATACTAAAAAGGAATCCTGGAAAATTATACCAGGCAGGTTTAATAAACAAGTTACATGGATAGTAAAACCCTCAAGAACAGGGGTCTTCTATGTTTTCCAGACCAAGGACCCCCAAACTGATGGCGAGATGGAGCGGGGACCCCCTAACTATATATATTGTATGAAATTGTGTCCTATAGTCACTCTATTACAGATGGAGTAATGTAAAGAAATTAATTTCTCCCTGGGATTATTAAAGTTTTTCTGATTCTGATTCCTGGTTGTTGTGAAGGAAACGGTGCCCAGCTTGAAAGAGCTCCTGTGTGTCGCTGAATGTGTGCATTGAAGCCTGAAAGACATCTTTTGTCTCCATTTATCTGTTTACTACAGTGTGTTGATTTCATGTTAATGAGTATTTAAAGACATTTCAATTAGTGGGGGAAAAAATTGCAGGGGGGGAATATAAAAATATCAACTAACCATGCAGACCCTCATGCAGTACCTCCGTAGACCCCCTAGGGGTCGCGGATCCCCTGTTGAAGACCTCCGCTCAAGAAGATTTTACTAACACAAACTGAGGGACCAGGCTGAGGTAGGAATTTAAGGTTACTGAAGTGCGGATTTTTTTACTGAAAGCCGGCGGGCAAACTTGTTGCCATCATCCTCACCGACCACCTGGTCATAAACCTGTTTTAAGTGATCATACTGCTGCTTTGTCGCCTCCATGCTGCTGTGGTTTCCACGCTGCATTTTGTTTTGATGACGCACGCGGCTGTAGGCTATGACGCTGGTAGCTGGTGTTGCCAGATTGGGTGTTTTTCCCGCTACATATTAAAGGAGAATTACGGTTTTTAACACTTTAAGCCCATTTTCTGTAGTGTCCAGGATGAAATCGAATGATCGACACCAAAATTTTGACAATTGGTCCTGTCTCTGCTTTTTGGCTCATTTAGAATCACCCCCTGGCTGCTTTAGAATGGCTAGCATAGAGCATGTCCGATAATGTCCTTAAAACAACCCTAAACGTTCTTTTTTGAAAATATGCTACTCACCGGGTCGTCAGCGCTGTTCAATGACGTTCCAAAAAAAGTTTCGTAAAGAAAAAACGTTCGTAGTCTTTTCGCTTCACTCTGTGTACTCCGACGTCGAGAATCAAGAATCCACCTTTCGTATTCCATTTTCAGAGTTTTTTAAAGTGTTTAACAGAGACGTTAGCACCTCGACCTCGGAGTACACAGAGTGAAGCGAAAAGACTACAACTGTGTAAACAGGCCCCATTTCCATTTCCGGTGGCAGGGGAATATTGACTATTCCAACAGAACTCAATGGGATTTACAAAATGCTAAATAAAACACTACAGGAACGGTTTTTCTTTACGAAACTTTTTTTGGAACGTCATTGAACAGCGCTGACGACCCGGTGAGTAGCATATTTTAAAAAAAGAACGTTTAAGGTTGTTTTAAGGACATTATCTGACATGCACTATGCAAGCCATTCTGAAGCAGCCAGGGGTGGATTCTGCATGAGCCAAATAGCAGAGACAGGACCAATCGTCAAAATTTTGGTGTTGATCATTCGATTTCATCCTGGACACTACAGAAAATGGGCTAAAAGTGTTAAAAACCGGAGTTCTCCTTTAAGGCCTGTTTACAGTGTGATTTAGCCGGGGTTTCGCCTGGAGGGCTCTATAGAAATCTGGCAACCTATTGAACGGAGAGCGTGCCGTTCACAGACACCAGAATGAACGAGTTCACAATAACGTTCATCAGGCAGTAATGCAGTACGTTCAGTTCACGTTCGCCCAAAATATGAACGAGTTCATGAACTTTCGTTCAATGAACGCGTTCAGGCACAACACTGGTTAGTTCTACGTCAGCCTGAACACCTAAATTCGGCCAATCATATATCAACGCTCATCTGTCATTCAAATGTTTTCGGTCATAGCATCTTGATTCATATGTCGCAGCTAATATACGCAACGGTTGAAATCAGAATCCTTTCCTTTCCCATTGAGTTGCGTCCCAGTGTTGACGGGGATGGACGTCTGTGTCTTCGGCAGGCGTAGAGCTAACAGAACTGGCAGCGCTGCGAGGCAAGGGCTCAAACATGTACGGCTGGAAGCCTTCTACACCAAACCAAGCTTCTGCCGCCCTGGCGTCCTCTTCCACAACATCTTCGTCCCCGCTTTCCTCCTCTAAATAAAAAATGGATGACGGAGGAGACTCATCCACGACCTCCGACACTAAACTCTCCTCCTCTTGCATGTTTCCACTGTCCATAGCGTTCCTTGACAGCGTCGTTTCTAAGTCACCAATTTAGTGCTACTTGGTCCCAATGGAATTTCCCATTGGGAACCTGCTAGCACTAAGATGCTAACTGGTTAGCAAGATGCTTCCCACAAACCAGCCACAACCAAACTTGCTTGCGAACCTTCCGCCACAACAATCCCGCCCCTTGATAATCGACTAATCACATTCACTTTATTCACTTGTGTAAAGTCGGGAACCACTCACAATGCTACGTTTGGACCCTACATAATTTCCATCAAACATTTCCAGGATCTGGGGTCAAATGCATCAAAGACTCCACAGCAAAATGTCAAAACCTGTAGAATATTTGCAGAAAATTCTGTGCCGCTGCAAGACTGGTGGGGGGCTGAGACACATTTAATATTATCAGCGTTCTGATGACATTTTAGCCAAAGGATTTTTATCAAAAACATAATGTGCACAAATAAGGAATAGTTGTATTAACCATAGGGTTAGGGTATGGGGCCCCCAGGAACTTGGGGCCCTAGGCAACTGCCTAGTATTGCCCAAGGATAAATCCCCCCCTGCTGGTACCGAATCCATACACTTGTGAATGACAGTGAAAGCCACCGCCACTTTCAGGATCTGTTCCCCATGTCGACCTTTAGCAGGTTTTGAGCGAACACATTTCATTCTAGATGCCAACATCCCATTTCTTCTGCCGCAGTTAATTTCCTCTGCAGCTTTGCTTACTCTACTGTCATATTAACTCAACTCTCCCCACGGGGAACATTAACAATGTATTTTTGCCTTTTTATTTCTTAAACAGTTTATTCAGCATTTAAAGCTGTGAAACAACCTCTTCTTTTTGCTGATTGCTGCTTCTACTGAACCAGCACTTAGCATTTCCTCAGGTAAAATCTTTTATCTTCTGTGTGTTTCTAAACCTCGGTGTTTGAAAGTTGATTCAATTAAATTTATTTCTATAAATTTATTTCATATTTCTATATTCACAACATATGTCATCTCAGGTCACTTTCCAGTTCACCAGATCATCCAGTCAGATTGATTCAAAGTTTTCTATCTGAGGAAAACCAGCTGATTGCATCGACTCATTCACTCTTCAGCAATCCCTCACACTAAGCATGCTTGTAGCGACAGTGGAGAGAAAAAACTCCCTTTGAACAGGAGGAAACCTCCAGCAGAACCAGGCTCAGTGTGAGCGGCCATCTGCTGAGGCCCACTGGGGTTCAAGGAGACAGAAGCAGACATAGAAAAAGAAGCATAGATACAAAAGGCAACTGTCAACCAGCTCCACAGGCGGCCCCGTCCAGGAAACACACAGCCAGGCAGACGAGCTCCGAGCCAGCTCCCATGTCAGAGGATGAAGAGAGCACATCCAGTTAGTCACAGTCAGAGAAACAGGACTACACTGGAAAACAGGCCAAGCTCCAACATCTAACAGCTAACATTAGCCCTAGCCACAGCAGATGGGCTAACGTTAGCCCTGGCTGCAGCAGACGTGCTAGCGTTGGCCCTGGCCGCTGCAGATGGGCTAACATTAGGCCTAGCTGCAGCAGATGGGCTAACGTTAGCCTGGCTACTGTTAGCTTAAGAGCTCAGCTGGTTGTTGTGGTCCTCTCAACTTCGGAAATTTTAAAAAAAAATAGGCATTAAATCAGTAAATGAGCCGTATGGTCACGCTTAAAGTACAATATTCTCACTACAAATTATCTTACAACGTACTTTTATACAACAACGACAAAAGAAAAGAGAACTTTTAACTGTTTCGCCGATTTTTTGACCCGATACCCGATACTAGGGGTGTAAATCACATCCATCATGGCGATTCGATTCAGTATCGATTTCCTGACCCAACGATTCGATTATTTTCAAAACTCAAGAATACACCACGATACGATTCGATTCAATTAATTGATTAATCGGTTAATTTCAAGTTTGAAATAAATCAATGAAAGCTGTAATATCGTTATGCATTATATTTTTTTGAAACAACAGCAAATAACAGAAGTAGAAAAGTTGCATGAAAAAATACTGCATTAAATCAGTGCAATCAGTGCAATGCAATACCTCGGCTCCAGACGTCCCGCCCCCTCCACAGACGCTCCGCTGCTCTTCTCCCAGATTGTAGCTGACCGCAGACAGGAGGCCGGCTTGGTTTGTTTTTACGACCGAAATTGCGTAAAACAACTCGTGAAGTTTGACCCGCTAGAAGAGCAAGGTGCGCGAGAACGCTGGGACCCTTTTCCCACCTGTATCTCTGCTCTTTTTGGCCCTCATGTCCCTCCGTCGTCGGACTAAACTCGCCCCCACTTCCTCGCCGCCTCGGCCGTATCTAGACCCACAGCGTGTAGCTCAGACCGCGCTTAGATACTGAGCATAATTTAAAAATGTCAGTGTCAAGCTCACTGCAACACACTGCTGCAGCAGGATAACCAGGAAGCGAGGTAGGAGGGCAAAATAGGTTTAGAGCCACCGCAGCACGGGAGGAGAATTACGCCCAGGAGCAAATGGATAAAAATAGACCGGAGGAAAAAAAAATACATGAATCGATTCTCTTGCAGACGTGTCGATGCATCGGATCGTCTGCTTTTGGATCAATATAAAACGATTATTATTGACACCCCTACCCAATACCTGGCTGTGCGATATTGGCCGATACCATCTGTTTGAAATTGATGTGTGTATCTATGAAGAACTGCAGACTACCTGGATGTAAAATAATCGCCATCATGGCTTCATGTCAAGCTGCTGCCTTCCTTTGTGAAGCAGGAAAAAGACTAAAACAAAGTGAATCCAGTAGAACTTTTTATTGCCTACCTGGAATGGGGGACAATAGTTGAAGAAACTTTTGGATCTCAAAATGTTATTGGTGTCCAATTTGTTGGTACTTGCCGATACCGATACCACCATTATAGTGCTGGATCGGGGCCCCGCTAGATACCGATATCAGTATCGGTGCAACACTAAATAAACTGTTGTTTGTTTTTCAATCCATCTACATAACTAATTAATCAAAAATGTACATTCTAAAGTCCCAGCCATAATATATAAAGTGAAGATATGACAGTAGAACTGCTGAAATAGCCAGTAGTATTAAATATTAAATAATTGATCCAAATAAATTTGCATGAATGGTTGATTCAGTAACTAAGTGAACTTTGCTTCATATTAACATTCCTACACCATATTATATGAACTAATTATGCTGGAAGGTGTGAACGTGGGCTGCTGTATTTTGATCCGTGGGTGTGAAAGAAAAAATATGCCAAGAAAGTCAGTTTAATTTAACGATGTGTCGAATCAATCAATCACACCTTTCATCTCATCTGCTGCTCAGCTGCAGGAGCCACAAGTTGGGAAATGCAATTAATTTGAGTTTATTAATATTAATGCGGCCCAACAGAAATATTTGTGGACTCCTGCCCAGGGATACAGATCAGAATATTTCACTCATTTTTAGATGGTGAGAAGCATCTTTATAGTTTGAATGCATGGTAAGACGGCAGTGATAAGGGCAACAACATAAAGGAAATGAGCAAAATCTTACATTTTTGTAAGGAGTAATAGTCGAGCAGCTGCAGTGATGTCTGTCCTGTTGTCTAAAGAATCTATGAGCTGATGTTTCTTATACCAGCAGTAATCGTTTTTTATTCAGTTCTTTTACCAACCCAAGGGATTTTACCTCCAGGCAGAGCCGTCCCTGATGTCCTTAAAGTGCTCTTGATCTGTGACAGCTTTACCACTTCTCTTGTTCATAGGCTCACTGCTTCAGAAGTCCTGTTCTGTCAGCATAGATGCATCAAACACAGAGCAGATCTGAGATGAAGGTAACTTAAATACACAAGTGTGACACTGAATGTTTCTGTGCTTTTCACGGTGCATGTCCCCACTACGACGGCCAGCGATTCAAAATGTTCACAACTTAGACGTACGAAGGTATGTTTGTGTCAAAAATCCCTCCACACAGACATCAACTCACTCTATTTCTCACCTCTATGAATATTTGATGTATTTTTGACCTGAGATTTAAAGCCAGTTCAACAGTTGATGCAGTCTGTAATGCATTAGTATGGAGTGAATTCTGTTCAGTTATTGTTGCAGTGAAAATGTTTTGTGAATGGAAATTAAAAAATGCTACCCGGAAATGTAACTTATTACGTATTAAACGGGGAAAGGTTTTGAGAGGACAGTACAGCACAGAAGAGGATGCAATGACATCACAAGTGGTGAGCGTGCTCTGTGTTTATGGAAGTAACCATGGATGGCAGTGCTGGAGCGCATCTTTCATTTCTTTCTTTCCCATCTTTCCTGTTTTCAACCATCTTTTCAAGATGGTTGAAAACAGGGACGGATAAAGTAAATCAGGGGCCCTAAGTAAAGGCAGGCAGGGGCCCCTCTGAATGGAGAAGACAACACATAAAACAGCCCCATTCTCCAGATAGAGAAATGTTAATAGAATAGACATCCATTATCTGTTCTAGGTTGTGTCCCTCTCTTTTTGTCCCTTTTCTTCTTGTTTTCCTCTCTATGTTTTGTACTCAGCTGACTTTTCATGCTGTCTCTAAAGGAATGAAAGATTTTTTCCAAGCACTAAGCTCACTTAGCTGATTGCTCCTTCCTGTGTTTCCAAAAAGGCCAAAGTAAATAACCCAGTCCTTCTTTTCACTGTAGACAAGCCATGATCTGCTTATCTGTTCTCCATTTTTCATTTGGATGAAATAATAGCTGCATGAATCATGACAGCAGACAAGATAGAGGAGAGCAGGAGGCGGGGTTACCAATCTACTCGCTCTGGAGAGCAGAGTTCGCTGCTTTTAGATGTTGTCTCCAAAGTCTCCAGTAGCAGAAAAAAGTCTCTAGATTTGGCGCTAGGAGCTTTTTAGAAATCAAAGTGCTAGAGGGGTCTGAAAAGTGGCTAAATATAGCGACTAAAGCGCTAAGTTGGCAACACTGCTCTTTGCATGGTTTGTTTTCAAATGGTTTGCTGCTGTCTGTTTGGACCTTTCTGAACATGTGCAGCAAATGGACTGATCCAATATGGAGGACACTGAAGGGGGGGGCTGAGACACACTTAATATTATCAGCGTTCTGATGGCATTTTAGCCAAAGGATTTTTATCAAAAACATTATTAATGCGCACAAATAAGGAATAGTTGTATTAACCATACATGTAAGCAGAGTTTTATGGGGCCCCCAGGAACTTGGGCAACACAGGTGTCCCGCATGCGCAGTAGAGGACACCAAAAGCCAGCCTGCTCTGTGTTTATGGAAGTAAACATGGATGGTGGTGCCGGAGCGCATCTAGCGCAGAATAGTGACCTATGCAGAGTATTAATGACGTTCAGGTTGGATGAATGCGACCTGACCTGCAGCCAAGTGGCCTGGATCGCAGTGGAAAAAATAGGATCTGTGTTTTTCGGACAGTCATGAAAAGATCAGATCCAGGTCACGTATGGATTTGGGTCACTTCAGGCCACTGTATGACCATAGCCTGAGTTTAGACAGCTTGCACAACTCAGACATTAGAAATGAGCAATAGAGCTGAATATCATCTGCATATAGCTGGTATGAAATACTGTTACAGCTTTTTAAGATGTTTCATAAAGGACAGAAAAGTGACAGAAAGAGGATCGGATCCAAAACAGAACCATGAAGTTCCTCTAATGTGATAACTAAAAACAAACATAACACCACAAGGTGAAAGGTGTCTCCTGACCTACAGACTCTGTGTCTGGTTAAAGGGAACGTTGGGCTATAGAGGCTACACCATCCTGTATGATCATTTTAAGCACTTTTTCACAGGCAAAATGTTTGATTCATTTCTTTGCTGCATCTTTAAAGTTCCCTAAATATGACTCAGGATGTGCTTTAGCTTACTCCAAAAACCTTGGACCATATTTACTTCAGTGTTAGATAGACGGAAGCTGGTGAGGAGCTCATGCTGTGCTGGAGTAAAACTCTGATTTCACCAACAGTTAGAAACGGTTTGCAGATACATATGCATCATTTAGCTCAAACCATTGACCGATTTGATGGAAGCTGTAGAGTTTATTCTACATTAGGGAAGCTCCTAAAGGTCTGAATGCAGAGCCTCTTTGGTCCAGCTTGGCTGCTTTGCTTCAAGAGAGACATTTTGTTCATTACTGTGATTTCTGAGCTTGGGGAGATGCTGTCTTGGAAGGAAAATGAATGATCAGAGGAATGCAGAGAGTCAGGCCCCTCAACCTGAATCTGTCAGGCTGAGAACGATGTGCAGCGGATGTTTTAATTACCTGAAAGCAAAGCTTTTTTTTTCCTGGTGACCCTGAAGTATCCAGACTGTAAACCAGGCCAGAGATGTTGGAGAAATTATGAACATGTGTTCTTAGTGTTTTAATGGCAAAGAAAATGTTGCTTTTTTTGGACGTAACAAATTTGACTATAAAATGCTAAAAATCTGCTCACTCAGATTGGGATAACGGCTGTTTAATTACTTGGTGCTAATTAAATGACAGAAAAAATGAGGAACGTTGATTTTCTATTAGCTGAGACAGATGTCTTTTATTTCTTGTTCTTCTCAAAGAACAAGATTACTGAAATGCTCTGTAGTAAAAAAGCACAGTCTGAAAAACATTGCTTTACGTTATGATTGAGAATTCATTATGTTGTATCTATTCCATCCATCCATCCATCCATCCTAAATTTTAACTTGAAACATGTTCAGGGACCCTTTCTTTAGGAAAATAGAAGTGTAAGCTAAGAAATTCCAGATATAAGAAGTAAGAGGTTATGAAGTATAGAAGTAAGGTTTATTTTGTGAAGTTTTATTTTTAGACAAACCTCAGCAAAAACATTTCCAACCTTGTCAGATGAAGGCAAATCTGTGTTCTGATCTCACCTGGGATTAACTGTCAAAACAATCTGGTTGGTGAAGGAGCTCTGCCAAACCGGAGAAAGAGAGAATGACTTAACATGTTTCTAATGTCAGGGTTATTTTTTATGTTTACAATCCTCAAGCAGCTGAACTAAAATATTAATAAATCCAGGATCCAGAGGAGGGGGCTGTAAAGGTGGGGTCGACCCCCCGAGGATCAGGAGATACCATGTGGAGGGTCACAAGCTGGTTAGCATTGGCTGAATCCCAAATCGCAACTAAACACTGACACTAAGCTCTAACCCTGTTTTTGCCTAATCCTGTGTAGGGCCTGCCACACTGAGGGCCGTCCCAAACCATGTAGTGGCTAAAGCTACTAAAAAATGAAAACAGTTTCATCATGTTACAGACTCTGCCTCACACTGAAAATACCAAACCAAAACACTGCATAATTGCATACCGTAAATTCTCTAATATTGGCCTGTATTCCATTAGCGGCCGGGACTCTAACATTGGCCGGTCTCGCTGTCAGAGGAGGTAAATAATGGCCGGTCTCTCATACAGGCCGGGGCTATAAACATTTTTTCTTGGCATACCTCAACATTATACTTGTGGTAGTAACATACAAGTACCACAGCCCTGCGCTCTGGACGACAAGCCCTGACTGCTGCCCGTCTGCGCGAGGAAGAGAACAGACACGCAGCAGAACATGAGGAGGAGCGCGAGTTATGAGGAGATTAAAGGGAGAGATGAAGAGGAGGAGGAAACTGAGGAGGAGGATTAAACAGAATTGGAGGATTTTATTTTTCTTTTTTACTTCAAACCAAGCGAGACATGTAACTGTACTTTTTCAATAAATGAACCTAGTGTTTTATAGGTTCAAATAGACACAAAATCTAATTTTTATTCATTCCACTGGTAGTCTGTTTTGCTCAAATAGCAATAGAGGCCTGTCTCTAATTCTGGCCTCTTTCCAATAAAGGCCTGGACCGCGATGCACTTGAGTGAAATAAAGGCCCGGGCCTATATTAGAGGATTTACGGTATATATTTAATGCTCTGAACTTTCATTGTCATGATGTTACAAAGTTCAGACCCAAATGCAGAAAACCGAACAGAGAGACCAGGGAAAAGGTTTAACGGGTTTTATTGAAGAAGTTTAGCAGAGGGGGAAGTGTTGCTCTGAACACTGCTCAACCGGAACTGTAAAGTGAGGGGAAGACACAGCGGTTAGTTCAGGCTCAGTGGGGATTTTGACTCGAGAACTTGGAGAAGAGGATTTGGTTGCCGACTCACGTTTCCAGAGAAGTTGTTGAATCCTTGACTCCTGTGTTTGTGCCGTGGTTCCAGTGTTTGTCTGATTCGGTGGAGGGCGGAACAGGGTTTACCCAGAATGCGGTTGTTTGTAGGTGAACGGAGAAACTGACTGCCACTTAGATGTCCTGCGGTACTTGAATGGGTCGTAGTGGAGAATATCCCTTTCTCAGTGAGAAGCTCAAAGGATCTCTTGGGGAAAGTGGATCCAAACCTCCTGTTTGAACCCCAGCTCAGTTTGAAGCTCAGTTGATCCTTCCAGGGAGAGAAGGTCCGAGAAATCCAAAAACATAGTTAAACTCAAGTCTAAATCATTTAGGGTGAAGTAATTATAGTTATATTTAGAGAGTCTCTTGCAGTTCTTGCAGTGTTACTTCGGTGGTCGAAGGCTGGTCAGAGATCTTCAGAAACATCTGATCCAGAGTAATCTTTAGTGGATTTAAAGGTCTGTTTCACCAGGAGCGGCTCAGAAAGTCTGGCCATATGACCCTGAGCAGAAAGCAAATACTCTGAGTTCTACCCTCTCTGCTGGTCACTGGTCAAAAGGGAAAAGAAGCGCTTGTACTTCCTGCGGAGAATGAGGAGAGGCCACTTGCCGTCAGGTGACCTCAGAGGGTCGATTCAATTCTATTCAGTTTATTTCTATTGCTCCAATTCACATCATGTCATCTCAGGTCACTATCCAGTTCACCAGATCATCCAGTCAGATTGATTCAAAGTTTTCTATCTAAGGAAAACCAGCTGATTGCATCGACTCATTGACTCTTCAGCAATCCCTCACACTAAGCATGCTTGTAGCGACAGTGGAGAGGAAAAACTCCCTTTAAACAGGAAGAAACCTCCAGCAGAACCAGGCTCAGTGTGAGCGGCCATCTGCTGAGGCCCACTGGGGTTCAAGGAGACAGAAACAGACATAGAAAAAGAAGCATAGATACAAAAGGCAACTGTCAACCAGCTCCATAGGCGGCCCCGTCCAGGAAACACACAGCCAGGCAGACGAGCTCCGAGCCAGCTCCCATGTCAGAGGATGAAGAGAGCACATCCAGTTAGTCACAGTCAGAGAAACAGGACTACACTGGAAAACAGGCCAAGCTCCAACATCTAGAAACAAAGGTGTTGATGGCAGCAGCACAGCTGATATTTCTCTCCAGGATGGAGTCACAGCCAAACAGGAACAGACCAGATGAAGCTACTATGAGAAAAAGCAGAGAGAGCAGAACGTTAGAGATTGAACTAACAGATTCTGCAGAGTGGGAGAATAGAGATAGAATGAAGCAGAATGATGAAAAAGGGGTCCCTATGTCCTCCAGCAGTCTAAGCCTATAGCAGCAGAACTATAGAGATAGCTCAGGTTGATCCATCTCTGAATGGGTCATGTGACCCACAGCACCTCTTTCTGTCAGAGCTAACTTAGCTCACAGCTGTTAGCACTGACCCTCAGCTGATCAGAGATATTTTTTGGTTCAATGATGGAGGATTTCATCAAGAGGGAGAGTAAAAAAAAGCACTGTGGTATTTAAGAAATCTCCACGTTTCCTGGAGCTTTGATTATTTTGATCAGTTCTAAGTTTTACAAAGCTAGGATTACTCTGAATTGAAAAAATACTCTGAATTAAAAACACTTATAACTTCATATTTCATAATTTCATATTTAAAGTACTTTCAGAAGTTTGATTTCTGAATATGACCAGACTTTTCCTTTAAAAGGTTAATCTCAGCCCATATTCATGGAAGTATTTACACAACTCTACCGAAAACACTATATAATAAGTGTATTTTTACCCAGTATTTCTGATAATTAAGCAGTTCTATATAGGTTAACCTCATGGGTTGCATCTATTGTGGCAAAGAGAGGAACTGTTAGTGGGAAATGTATGTGGGCGTTTTTTTCTGGCAGAAAAGGTGGTGTTTGACGGCTGCAGAACACTTTGTGTGTTTCATCGTCATCTTGTCCTGTTCATCAATGAAAGCCTGTCTTTTGTTTACGGTTCTTTAGAGACGGTGTGGGAGGATGTTATTAAATGGTCCATCAGAGGAATCAATATAACGCTGAGCTAAAATGGATGTGATGGAAGGATACAGCTGCACTGGTGTTTAATGGCTTTTAGGCATACATAAACTCTGAAAAAGCAGGGTTTTAGGACATCAACTTTTGCTCATGAATTGGCTGTAAAAATATTATAAATTAAATATTATTTTAAAATCTGAAACATGTTATCTGAGAGTTTTTTCTTTTTGTAAATCCTTCCAGGTTCTGTCCTTCAGGATCTATTAAACTCTGCTTTGTGATGAGTTTTCTCACTTAACATTTTTTGCTAAAGTAAGATGAAGTGATGATCACCCTTACCAACCACTCAGAAATTAAGGGAATAAGATGGAATAATTTAGGGGGAAAAAATGAGATTAATTTATCTAATTTCTGCTCAAAAATGCTACTAAAAGTTTCAAAGTAAAGGGAGACAGAACTTGAATGCGGAAGAAGTAGTTTTGTTCCCCGAAACTTTTAGGACACTTGCTGAATGAAGAGTGGGGTCAGACGTATCGCTGAGGAGTCATCCTAACCCACCGGTCAATGCAAACAGATCTTAAAGGGGCGTAGTGATGTTATACACCTCAACAAAAAAGACCAAAAATAATGTGATCCTGATCAAATCAGGTTATATACACCAAGCAGGTGCTTCACTATCCTTTCTCTGCCTTGCAGCTATATTTGCTGTGATCAGTGGGAATAAAGTAGTTTTAATGTTTTTAAGTGAGAAAATCCACCTGAAAACTTCATCAGTGCAGTCAGTTCATCCAGATTACCATCCTGCCTTCCAATATTATTTCTGTCGGAGCCGCTCAGACCCCCACATCCCAGCGGAGCGCTGTCAGTAGGAATCCCATTCCACAGCAGCCTCTGGCTGGGTCGCCTCCTCGCCGTTCACCGCGGTGGCTGGGAGGTGTTTCTCATCTAAATAATCTGATCTGCAGGCACCAGGGGCCTGTTTCAATAAGGAAGTTCAACCAACTCTGAGTTAAAACTTATCCTGAGATTGGAAACTCTGAGTTTTGGGTTTCAGAACAGCTGAAATGAGTTAGTTTAATCAACTCTAAATTGACTGACTCTGAGTTAAGCGTGTGCACCACAACTATAAAAAGCCATTATCAATGGAGCACAGATATTACGAGTCACCATGGCAAGAGCGTCAGACAAAAAAAGGTGTGCATATTTCTCACCAGCAGAACTGGGTGTGCTTATGCAAGCATATGCAGAATTTGAACATGTATTAAAAAAAAAAGCAACACGGCTGCAGCGGCGAAGGAGAGAGAGTTAGCTTGGGTGAAAATAGCTGCTCGAGTCAATGCGTAAATTTACATTTTAATTACTTTTATACAGTGTTTGGGTGTAATGAATTAAGTTACTTAAGTCATATAAATACTGTAATTAAATTAAAGACTATAAAACAATAGTGGATTTAATATCAAATTTTAAAAGGTATATTTTGATTTGAACTTTCTCCCTCTAGTTTCACACTTTGGTCAATTTAAGATTAATTCATGCAATTGAATATTGTTTATTTGAAGGCATTAGAAGTGCAGTTTCTTGTCTCTCCTTGTATTGTTCAAGTGGTTGAGGTTGATTTGGGATTTAGAAAGTAATTAATAAGTAAGTAAAACAAATTAGTAAGTAGACCAATACTTTCTAGAGACAGTAATTATTACATTAATCTAATTAGACTTGTTGAAGATAAAATTTGTAGTTAGTAATTAAGAACTATTTTAGAGTAACTTACCCAACTGTTATAATATCAGAGGTGAAACTGGAAGAACAGTATTTTATTAAACCTAATTTAGTTTTCATGGATAGGTGCAATCCTGCAGGCATCAAAAGAACATGGCAGCAGCTGAAAATGAAATATAAAAACATACTTCAAGCAGGTAAGCCTTGAGCACATCATGGGAGTAGAGTAGCTACCTGGCTTTACAAACAGGATCATCCATTAAAGGACATGCCATTTCATTCCCTTTGATGCGCTCTACATGACTGAAATGTGTGCAATGAATACTGTATGTCCCCAAAGAATCAATGAGGTGTTTAAACACCACTTCCTCTTTAAAAAAGGGGAGGAGACCAAAATAAACTCTGGATTTTCTGAAGAAAACCTGCTCCCGACCAGGTTAGGTTCACAGAGTAAATTCCCATGGTAACTGACTCTGAGTATAAGTTACCTCTCTTTCAGAAACGGGCTTGACTTACTCTGCTTTCTCAGGTTTAACTTACCTCCCTTTCTGAAACAGAAAACCCAGAGTTTCCCTCATTTCAGCGTTAACAAACTCAGAGTTTTCACTTAACCTCCTTTCTGAAACAGGCCCCTGGATAATAAAAGCCAACATATTCTGCCGGCAGATTTCTGCATTTTAAGTTAATTTATGCGTCAATAAACTGTTTCAGAGGAGTGATCACAGCGCTCTGATCATTAGCGATGTGTCTCTCTCTCTGCCAGCTCCCAGATCAGCGTCTCTGATTGGTTGACGCGATGCGTCGAGCAGCAAAAGTTAAATTTTTCCATCTCGAGCAGCAGCTCGTTTGCAGCGCACCACGCGTGTCAGATGCGCTGCTTGTGCTGCTCAAAACGCGCTGTGGGATCTTTTGCTGCGCCTTGACGCGCGTCAACCATTGACTTTGCATGTAAACTCGCTGCTTCTGTCGCGCCTGCTGCGTCCGGTGTGAACGCAGCATTAGCTGCACTTACTTAACCTACGTCACAACTGGTCCCTGAATGGTTGAAGTAACCTGATTTTATAGAAAACTTTAGATTTTTCATCTTCAGTGTCACCGCTCTGCTCTCTCCGTGTGGTGCCGCTGTTTAACAACCTCAGTTCTGTCAAGCAGCATGATTCGAGAGCGGAGCACTGAATGTGTTGAATTCACCTCTGGTAGCTTCAGAGCTCTCATAGAGATATGTGCAAATCCGCGTCTCTTTCCACAGGCAGCGTTCTGTGTGGGTCCAACCTGAGAATATCATTGCTATCACTATGTTATATGACCATTTTACTATCCAGTCCAGATCCATGGAGGTATTGCTTCTCATTTAGTGAACACAAAGCAGGAAACATTTTAAGCATTAACAGAATATATTCCTGTCATGTTTAACAAACTCACTGATACAAGCACAAATTGTAGAGGAAGATCTAACCTTCTGTTAGGCCCTAACATCTCAACCATTCAGAGGGGAACCAACTGATAGGCAGAGAGCTTCTGCCTACTTTCCCATTGTCTCTAAAAATCGGCCAGGAAGTGTCTTTCCCAAAAGCCCCCAGTCAGGATTCATTCTTTCTCTCACAGCTACAACATTACCGTATAGGTGATGCAGGAGCCACAGCATAGCAACAGATAAAGAAATTAACAGATGAAAAGTGATTTAAAGGAAAAGTTGGTCTTATCTAGAATTCAAACTTCTGAAAGTTCTTTAAATCTGAAATGATTCCATCCTGTTCAATAAATGATCAGTGTTTTTAATTCAGAGTCATTTTCATGTGAATGTGCTTTACTGGAGGCATCCATGTTTGTCAAAGAACACTACTGCCACCTACTGGTTAGTGACATTGTCACGGTGCGGTATCGGCTGTTGATCAAGTCCCAGTGCTGTATCTGGTGTTTGTCACAACGCGCTATTATCCAAGTCATCTTGAAAACATTCTTCTTCCAAATGTTGGCTACATATTACGGGTTTTTTCTCTGGCCAGAAGTTCGATGGCAAATCCTCCCTCTTCAGGTTGGCGATCCAACGACCAACCCGTCCGTGGAGGATCAGGAATCAGAAAGGTGGAATAACTCTTTTTTTCACTTTTACCCGATGTATTCCAGCATCCAGCTGCCATGCACGTGGGCATTGTCAGTTTCACTATAGCTCTGGTGAATTTCAATGGTGAAGTCCTCTGGAAATCTTCAATAATTGTTGTTGATTGCAGATGTGTCTAGTAGTTCCCATTGATTTAGCTTGGAAAGCGGGGAGAATGGCGCTAGGCTTACCGCACCGTGACGTCACTGCTGGAAGATGGCAGGAGGGAGGGGCTACTATATTTGGGCAAAGATGGCCGCTCCCAGACTCAGTGATTGCGATCAAAGTTATAATTTTTTAAATCTTTTTTACTGATTAATGCTGTATTCATTAAATGACATCGAACTATAAATAATGATCCATTGATTATTCCTCACTGACCGGACTTTTCCTTTCAAAACTTCAAATAACGTGACTAAGCACGGGATAAATTGGTTTTTACAGCGCAGCAGCAATAAGGCAGTAAAGCTGAACAGAAAAATGTAAATAAATTTAACGAAAGGCTTAAATGATTTTCCAGATAATTTCATGATCTGTCTCTGATGTTCATTTTTGTTGATGTGAAACATGCAGACGGTGAAGCAGGAAGAACATGTTTTAATATTTTTATCAATTAATGTCTGACAGAGTTTTGTTGAATGACGTTGATGTTCCTGTTATAGTTGGAGGCAGCTTAGGTCGTCTCTGGGTTAATTAGAGCTGTCAGAAATGTTTTCCTCATTGACTGCATTAATCCCACGTCACAAAACGTTCTGCATGTTTTTCTCTCCACTTCTAATCTTTTCAAAGAGGCTTAGTGGAAGAAAACCATCTTGCTTTTAGTGCTGTAGTTTCTTTCTGTTCAGTAGAAGCATGTCTCCTGAACATAAACCTAGTCTAAAGCTCTGAGTCCTCCTCTCCTCACTCGGGTGTCTGCTCCATGTCATTTCCCTAATTGGGTGATTCTTTACTGGGTATTTTGGCAACAGTTTGGCTGTTTTCTTTATTAAATTTGTGTTCAGACATCCATGAATGTGTTAGAAGGTCTGCAGTGAAGATTGCTGGCTTGGATATTCAGCCATCCGTGTGTACGGTCTAGTTAGGACACAGCAAACTGGTTGGGTGCTTAATTATGCTGGAATACCACAGATTCACTGCTGGCTGTAAGATAAACCTAAAACATCCACTCCAAGTTTCTTATTCTCTGGAATAAGGACATAAGGAGAGCGGAGACGTAGGGAACTCTATGTAAGGGTATGCTGGCCTGACGCAGTATGCTGAGCTGACAGAACACCAGACCGGAGCGGAGCAAATAGTCATGCCATGTGGAGTACTTTCTTGTGATTGGCTTATACAACAGAGCTCTGTGATTGGTTACAAACCATCCCCTGTTTAAAATAATGCATTTGTGTATCGAGGCACGTCAGGTGATATACACAAACCGGTCACTTTATTAGGTACACCTGTCCAACTGCTCATTAACACTTAATTTCTAAGCAGCCAATCACATGGCGGCAACTCAGTGCATTTAGGCATGTAGACATGGTCAAGACAATCTCCTGCAGTTCAAAGCGAGCATCAGTATGGGGAAGAAAGGTGATTTGAGTGACTTTGAACGTGGCATGATTGTTGGTGCCAGAAGGGCTGGTCTGAGTATTTCAGAAACTGCTGATCTACTGGGATTTTCACGCACAACCATCTCTAGGGTTTACAGAGAATGGTCCGAAAAAGAAAAAACATCCAGTGAGCGGCAGTTCTGTGGGCGGAAATGCCTTGTTGATGCCAGAGGTCAGAGGAGAATGGCCAGACTGGTTGGAGCTGATAGAAGGGCAACAGTGACTCAAATAACCACCCGTTACAACCAAGGTGGGCAGAAGAGCATCTCTGAACGCACAGTACGTGGAACTTTGAGGCAGATGGGCTACAGCAGCAGAAGACCACACCGGGTGCCACTCCTTTCAGCTAAGAACAGGAAACTGAGGCTACAATTTGCACAAGCTCATGGAAATTGGACAATAGAAGATTGGAAAAACGTTGCCTGGTCTGATGAGTCTCGATTTCTGCTGCGACATTCAGATGGTAGGGTCAGAATTTGGCGTCTACAACATGAAAGCATGGATCCATCCTGCCTTGTATCAACGGTTCAGGCTGGTGGTGGTGGTGTCATGCTGTGGGGAATATTTTCTTGGCACTCTTTGGGCCCCTTGGTACCAATTGAGCATCGTTGCAACGCCACAGCCTACCTGAGTATTGTTGCTGACCATGTCCATCCCTTTATGACCACAATGTACCCAACTTCTGATGGCTACTTTCAGCAGGATAATGCGCCATGTCATAAAGCTGGAATCATCTCAGACTGGTTTCTTGAACATGACAATGAGTTCACTGTACTCAAATGGCCTCCACAGTCACCAGATCTCAATCCAATAGAGCATCTTTGGGATGTGGTGGAACGGGAGATTCGCATCATTGATGTGCAGCCGACAAATCTGCGGCAACTGTGTGATGCCATCATGTTAATATGGACCAAACTCCCTAATTTATAATCATTTATGCAGCAGAAATAGTTTGGTCAATCACATGCTGTGCATGTGTGGGTCTTCTGTGTGTGGGAAGTTTTGTGTGCTTGCATGGAGCTGGTCCTCTGCATTTATGAATCACACATGTGTATTTGTGAAAATGGAGACCGATTTAGTCATATATGACTGAAACGCTCTGCAAAATATGCTTAAGCTGGATAGACTAATTTCAATTTCGCCCTTCAAAACAATTCTATCATCCTTGTTCACAGACACTTGCAGCTGCGTCTCTACATAGCATTTTTTGGGTTGTCTGTTTTGGAAACAAAGTCCAGAAATTTATTTTCAACTTTTCTGGAACATAAAGACGCTTTTTCCTGGCAGGAGCAGCGAGTTTACATACAAAATCAATGGTTGACGCGCATCAAGGTGCAGCAAAAGGTCCCGCAGTGCGTCTGAGCATCTGACACGCGCGATGCGCCGCAAACGCGCTGCTGCTCGAGATGAAAAAATTGAACTTTTGCTGCTCGACGCGCTGCATCAACCAATCAGAGAAGCTGATCTGGGAGCTGGCAGGGAGTCAGACACAGCACTGCTGAGCGCTATTATCACTCCTCTGAAGCAGTTTATTAACGCCTGAATTAACTTAAAATGGAGAAAACTGCCGGCAGAATATGTTGGCTTTTATTATCTGGTGCCTGCAGTTTGGATTACGTTCATGAAAACCGCCTCCAGCCGCCGTGGCGAACCGCGAGGTGGTGACCGGGCCAGAGGCTGCTGCAATCTGGATGAACTGGCTGCACTGATGAAGTTTTCAGGTGGACTTTCCCACTTTAAAACTTATTAAAACTGCTTTATTCCCACTGATCACAGCAAATATAGCTGCAAGGCAAAGAAAGGATAGAGCAGGGAGCCTGAAAACCTTAAACCACTGATCACTTGCATGCAAACCATTCCATGTAGCACAGCTGAGTGTGAAAGAGGGTTCAGCTTAATGAACAATATCTGTGCAGATAAAAGATCTTCTCTGTTTTTGTCAAATATAAGTCATCTCATGATGATCAGTATAAATGGGCCTCCTGTTAATCTTCTTCAACCCAGGAAGTATGTGACAACATGGTTAAGAAACCAGCGCTCTGCAACAGAAACAAGAAGACAAGGGAAACATAAGGAGCCACAAAACAAACATGTCTGGAACATTTTATAGACACAGTTTTAACCTGCATAGTACTTCTGTACTTACATGTAGTACTTGATACTTAAGCATGTTTTGTTGTTCTGTTTTATAGATTCTACGTCTTTTCAATACAAAGCCAACTGTAGTACAGTTTGTTGTTCATTGATTCAAATTTAAGCAACAGAGAAATTAAGCAATGTTAAATATGCTTCAAAATAAAAAAAATTGTCAATTACATTGCATTTACTGACGTGCTTATTTCTAAGCACAGTATACCCACTACAATAATGTAGACTACACCACTGCTTCCTGTATTTAAACAAGGCATCGTTTCAGCAGGTTGGTGATCATATTTAAAATAAGAAAGTACCACTGTCTGCAGGGATGTCCTTGACTCTCCTCTGATGGATGTTTTCTCTTTCAATTCTGCATTTAGCATTTAAGTTTAGTAGGAAGCTGTTTTCTTTACCGTCTATTCTCTTGTAGTCTGAATTCCATCCATGTTTTCTTCTTCGTCTGTGTGCGGCGCTCAAACCACTAACCCGGCTGTCTTTGAGCCGCCCTTCCCCCGTCTCATTTAATGTCAAGATTCAAGGTGATTCTAGCAACCAATTGGCTGCATGTTGGGTCCGCCTGAATACTCAGCGGAGCTGAGCAGGAGTGAGTGGCGATTCAACTCACCTTGACAGGAGAAAAGTTCAATCTTAGAGCTCACTCACTGCTGATCAGGAGAAGCTTGTGCAACCCCCCCCTACATTTTTTGCTTTACATTTGCCTTTAAAGTTTATCTTTTAAAATGTTCTTTTACAATTTTATTGTAATTTCTTCAACTTCTCTTTTACAAAGACATTTACAATAGTAGCCATTCTAAATTTCCCCACTTCCCTTGATGGGTTCTTTGCTGGTCCCCTACACATATAGCCAAGCACCAGCTACTGGTGGGTAGAGCAGTAATTCGAGACTGTAAGACCAGGCAGACAAATCTGTGGACTGCCTGGATTGACTATAAGAAAGCCTACGACTCAATGCCACATACATGGATACTGGAATGCCTGGAAATGTACAAGATCAACAGGACTCTAATAGCCTTCATCAAGAACTCAATGAAGCTGTGGAAAACAAGTCTGGAAGCCAACGCAAAGCCAATAGCACAAGTCACCATCAAGTGCGGCATATACCAGGGTGATGCACTATCCCCGCTGCTGTTCTGCATAAGCCTGAACCCCCTCAGCCAGATCATCACAAAGACTGGCTACGGATACCAATTCCGAAGCGGAACAATCATCAGTCACCTCCTCTACATGGATGACATCAAGCTGTATGCCAGGAGTGAGCGAGACATCGACTCACTGATCCACACTACCAGGATCTACAGCAACGACATTGGGATGTCATTCGGACTGGACAAGTGCGGTCGCATGGTCTCAAAGAGAGGGAAGATGATCAGAACCGAGGGGGTTGAACTACCAGAAGGCCACATTACAGATGTTCAGGACAGCTACAAATACCTTGGCGGAAACCAAGAGGAGACAGCAAGAAAGACTGCCACAGCCAAATACCTACAAAGAGTAAGGCAGGTCCTGAAAAGTCAGCTGAATGGGGAAAAACAAGATCCAAGTCATCAACACATATGCCCTACCAGTCATCAGATACCCCGCTGGTATAATAAACTGGCCAAAGGAGGAGATAGAGGCTACTGACATCAAGACAAGAAAGCTCCTCACAATGCATGGAGGGTTCCACCCCAAATCCAGCACTCTGAGACTGTACACCAAGCATAGCGAGGGAGGCCAAGATCAATAGAGGCCAGGGTCTACCACACCAGACAGGACCCCCGATGCAGACTGTGCAAAGATGCCTCTGAAACAATACAGCACATAACAGCAGGGTGTAAAATGCAGGCAGGAAGTGCATACATGGAACACCACAACCAGGAAGCTGTCATAGTGTACAGGAACATCTGCCATGAGTATGGGCTGGAAGTCCCAAGGTCAAAATGGAAGACACCTCCTAAGGTAGTAGAGAATGACCGAGCTAAGATCCTATGGGACTTCAAGATCCAGACTGACAAACAGGTGATGGCTAACCAACCAGACATCGTGTTGATCGACAAACAGCAGAAGAAGGCAGTAGTGATAGATGTGGCAATCCCAAGCGACAGCAACATCAAGAAGAAAGAACACGAGAAGCTTGAGAAATACCAAGGACTGAAGGAGGAGCTAGAAAAGATGTGGAAAGTGAGAGCAGCAGTGGTGCCAGTGGTAATTGGAGCACTGGGGGCTGTGACCCCCAAACTGGGAGAGTGGCTACAGCAGATTCCAGGTAAAACATCAGAGATCTCTGTCCAGAAGAGCGCAGTCCTAGGAACAGCTAAGATACTGCGCAGAACCCTACATACAGGATACAGATGGTTCAGAGCTTTATGACATTACAACACATGACCTAATTATTCCCTCAGTTCATGATATTAGCTGAGGTTAATGAGGTCACGTTGTAAATGGGATTTACCCCACACTCATGTTCCTCCTCTTTATGTGCAGCGTTTCTCTGAGCATATCAGCCTAATTAAAGTCAAATCCCTTGGCTCACCTCTGTTATCACAGATTTAAATACCAGTGTAGCGTCACAGATGTGTGTCGCTGTTTACCCTAAGTTGGCTGTTAAAAGATTTAGAAATACTATGAAGAGAGGAGAATATGCATACGCATACAGACACTAAAACTTTCTACAAATTACATCTGAATGTGGTTTACCTTCCACAAACCATTTCAGATTTAAATATATCCTTTGAGTGCCACCATATGACAAAATAAATAAATTTCACAACAATAATAATAAAGAATCAGCGTTTTGGGAAAAAAACTTTATTTTAATTACTAACCATTATTTAATTCAATTCAATTCAGTTTATTTATATAACGCCAAATTCACAACACATGTCATCTCAGGTCACTTTCCAGTTCACCAGATCATCCAGTCAGATTGATTCAAAGTTTTCTATCTAAGGAAAACCAGCTGATTGCATCGACTCATTGACTCTTCAGCAATCCCTCACACTAAGCATGCTGGTAGCGACAGTGGAGAGGAAAAACTCCCTTTGAACAGGAAGAAACCTCCAGCAGAACCAGGCTCAGTGTGAGCGGCCATCTGCTGAGGCCCACTGGGGTTCAAGGAGACAGAAGCAGACATAGAAAAAGAAGCATAGATACAAAAGGCAACTGTCAACCAGCTCCACAGGCGGCCCCGTCCAGGAAACACACAGCCAGGCAGACGAGCTCCGAGCCAGCTCCCATGTCAGAGGATGAAGAGAGCACATCCAGTTAGTCACAGTCAGAGAAACAGGACTACACTGGAAAACAGGCCAAGCTCCAACATCTAGAAACAAAGGTGTTGATGGCAGCAGCACAGCTGATATTTCTCTCCAGGATGGAGTCACAGCCAAACAGGAACAGACCAGATGAAGCTACTATGAGAAAAAGCAGAGAGAGCAGAACGTTAGAGATTGAACTAACAGATTCTGCAGAGTGGGAGAATAGAGAGAGAATGAAGCAGAATGATGAAATGGGGGTCCCTATGTCCTCCAGCAGTCTAAGCCTATAGCAGCAGAACTATAGAGATAGCTCAGGATAACCTGAGCCACTCTAACTAGAAGCTTTATCAAAAAGGAAAGTTTTAAGCCTAGCCTTAAAAGTAGACAGGGTGTCTGCCTCACGGACTAAAACTGGTAGTTGGTTCCACAGGAGAGGAGCCTGATAACTAAAAGATCTGCCTCCCATTCTACTTTTAGAAATTCTAGGAACCACTAGTAAACCTGCAGATTGAGAGCGAAGTGCTCTGTTAGGAACATAAGGAACAATCAGATCTCTGATATCAGATGGAGCTTGGCCATTTAAGGCTTTATATGTGAGAAGGAGGATTTTAAATTATATTCTTGATTTAACAGGAAGCCAATGAAGAGAAGCCAGGATAGGCGAGATATGATCTCTCTTTTTCATTTTCATCAGAACTCTGGCTGCAGCATTTTGGATCAGCTGAAGGCTTTTAACTACAGTTTGTGGACTTCCTGATAGTAAAGAATTACAATAGTCCAGCCTTGAAGTAACAAATGCATGGGCTAGTTTCTCAGCATCACCCCTGGACAGGAGATTGCTCATTTTTGCAATATTCCTCAGATGAAAGAAGGAAATTCTAGAAACCTCTTTGATCTGGGATTTAAATGACAGGTCCTGATCAAAAACAACACCAAGATTTTTTACTTTATTATCTGAAATCAGTTTAATCCCATCCAAATGAAGTGACTGACTAATCAGCTTCTGTTGCTGAATATCGCATCAAAGTTTCCAACAGTGGGTCAACAGTTATTTTTGGAAAAATAATTTAGTGAATTAAATTAAGTAAGATGAATGTAAAAATGGGGAAAAATTTCCAAATCAGACCATTAAACATCAAAACCTTTTCTTTTTTTGTGCAAACACAGCTGAGAAGATGAAAATTTTTGTTTGATCAAAAATGCCCTGAGGGTCCCTATGTATCACCAGGGGAAACTTTGGAAAATACTGTCTTAAATTATCATTCTGGCTTTAAAATCACTCAGGGAGGCCCTGGTGATAGTGATGGGTCACTCTGTCAGTGTGAGAATCAGGCCGTGATTCCACCATGCTCTCGCACTGATTCCTTCCCCCACCCAGTCTATGAATGAAAAGTTGATTGGTTCGCGCTGTTCTGATGCCCTCCCTCATGCAGAACATGAATTCCTCTGATATTTATTACCTGTTTTAGCTTTCAGGGAACATAGCAGTCTGATAAGATATACGATTAACTCATTTATTGTCACTAAAGCCATGCTTGTTTTTTGGGAACAGAAAATGTAGATAAAGCTTTCCAAACAGCACACTATGTGAGCAAAGCTCATTTAACTGGAAAACCAAAACTACATTTGCTGAACTGATTAATTCGGTTAACAAACAATTTGAATAAGCTAATTCTGTCATGAACAGGACAGATGGACCAAGAGTCAGACAATGGGAAATTTCAAAATGTTTCATGACAGAAAAACAATAAAACAGAACAGAAACGCGGGCTGATGAGGATAAGTGGTCTGCAGCGGCTGCAAGAGGCGACACTCTGGAGGGAGCAAGAAAGGTAACATTAGCTACGTTTACATGCGCAAAATTTCCCCGATCCGATCCAAACCTTGGTTGATCGGAAATTCAAAATCTCCGTTTACATGGACACTAAATGAAATGATCCGATCATGACGTGTGTATACATGTACCAAGCGTTGGATCAGATTAAATCTTTTAAGCATGCGCAGAACTTCCTGCCAAACTTGGCAGTTCTGTCTGCGTCTGGTTTTTGGGAGGCCTGACAAAGGATGCGCTCGGAGCGAGCGGAAAGAAAAAAGGAGAGAGGAGGAAAAAAGCGCTTGGCAGCGAAATGTCCAAGAGAAAATGTAGAGAATGAGCGATTGAACCGGCGTGGGAGAGCGAGTGGGCTGTGGAGAGGAAGAAGAGGAAGAGGAGGAGGATAAATTCCTGCTTCCTGCAGCAGCTTTAAATTAACTTGAGTGTATAAGTCGGCGTTCCTAGACTCCTCCCGCCATGTTGTTCACAACAAGAGCGAGAGCGACCGGTGGTTTCCTGTTGTTGACAGGGCGGAAAAACGTCACGCTGACGTCGCACACATGCGCAGTGAAGATTATTTTACTCTTAAGATCCGAATGGGTGTTTACATGGACGCCAATCGGAATGGCGATCGGCAAAAACCACCTCTCTCTTTCGGAATTAAATTTAGATCCGATCGGACCGAATCGGATTAGAATCTTCAGTCTGACATGTTTACATGAAACATTTTTGATCTGATCAGGCCTTCAATCCGATTAGTTGTGTCCATGTAAACGTAGCTATTGATCATCTGACAGGAGATGATCATCCGAATGAGTAATTTTCCTGGTTTAACAGTTCAGTCCATCCTCTCCGAGGATCCAGCCGATGGACCGCCAAACGAGATCAAGGTCAGAGAAACAGTTCAGAACCGGACAGTTCCAAGATCCAGGAGTCCGTAGCATGACCAGGAGCTCCAATCTGAAGAGAAACAGACAGAGGCCAAAGGCCATCCAAGGGCCATCCAAGGGCCATCCAAGGGCCAGCCAAGGGTCATCCAAGGGCCATCCAAGGGCCAGCCAAGGGTCATCCAAGGGCCATCCAAGGACCAGCCAAGGGTCATCCAAGGGCCATCCAAGGGCCATCCAAGGGCAAGCCAAGGGCCATCCAAGGGCCAGCCAAGGGTCATCCAAGGGCCATCCAAGGGCCATCCAAGGGCCAGCCAAGGGTCATCCAAGGGCCATCCAAGGGCCATCCAAGGGCCATCCAAGGGCCAGCCAAGGGTCATCCAAGGGCCATCCAAGGACCAGCCTAGGGCCATCCAAGGCCCATCCAAGGACCAACCAAGGGCCAGCCAAGGGCCATCTAAGGGCCAGCCAAGGGCCATCCAAGGAACATCCAAGGACCAGCCAAGGGCCATCCAAGGACCATCCAAGGAACATCCAAAGAACCATCCAAGGAACATCCAAAGACCATCCAAGGACCATCCAAGGACCATCCAAGGGATCATCATGGAAAGTAGGGAAACTGAATGGCTACTACTGTAGCATGTAGAATCAAGCATTTCTGTTTTTCAAAAACAAATTATTCAAAGTTAGACTGTCTGCCTTCCTCTATATTTCTCCATGTATAAAGTGTCTTCTCTGTAGTACTGATTATCGATAAAGGCCTAAACCCCCAAAGAAAACAGTAATATGAGAAAGTGATGCACAGCATGACTTAGCCTGTTAAAGTTTGAGGCCAAAGTCTGAGCAGAGCCGACTTTATTTCACTACAAAGGCTCAGCCCTGTCAGGCCCTGAAGAACACAAACAGCTCATTAGGAGAGCTGCTGATGACTCTGAGCATGTCAGAAACACCAGAGCATTTTTGCCTTTGTATTGTCATCCAGTAACAACCCCACACACACACACAGAGACACACGCAGTCAAAATCATAAACAAATTACAGATGGACAGAGAGAAAAGGAAGGGAAGAGCGTGGAGCGGCGAGAGTGAAATCCTGCATCAATAAGAAAGCTCAAAATGTGATGAAATTCCTCAAAGAGCAAAGGTGCTGTCATTAAGGAAATATGCAAACTGTAGAAAGTATTTTTAGAGCACATCACCGTCATTATGAAGGAGACTGATACAATCGACTTCCCAAACAGTGGAGAAAGTATTGCAGACTCATTCAAATCAGAATTTACTTGTTTTAACCCTTGTTTTTAGGACAAGTTACCGTTTTTGACCACTTGCATAAACCTTAGAAAAATGGAGTGCCCCCCCCCACCTTCTAGACTTCGTGCTTCTAGACCTCAATGAGATCTAGAAGCACAAAATCTATATCCAGCCATTCAGGAAAGATGCGGCTACATGGCTGCACATCGTTGTTTGGCATTTGACCAGTTAGATGAGCCCTTGAATGATAGATTATCTACTGGAAATTAAGTTGAAAAAAAAATTAACAAGTTTAGAAAAAAGAGGTAATACATCTAATAAAAAAGTAAAGTAAAAGTAAAGTTTAAAAGTTAGTAGTTAACAGTTATATGTATGTTTATAAACAAAGAAATGTAAGTGCTATCAGCATTAATGCCTCAAAGGTTATGTTGGACCAAAAAATGTGTTTCTTTCACTGAATTTCTTATAGAAGCACTTTTTGTTATTTTTCTTAATATATTCAGGCAAGTTGGCTCAAAATGAGCACCTTGATATGTGCTTGAGAATGGCTTAGTCTCTGGTTAAACCCAGGTTTAAAGCCTTGCAGGGCAGCCTAAAGCCCACTGCCAACATTAAGACAGAAAAAAGAAAGAAAATAACAAACGATCAGTTCAGGGGTTTGAGAAAATATGGGAATCAGGAAATTGTCTATAAACCAAACTGAACAATTCTTGTTCTCTACTTCAAAAATCTTTTATATTTTAAAATGGAAAAAGTTACTATTTTTCAGATTTTTTATTTAAAAATTTAATGTTTAACATGGATGCATAAACACCTCAGTTTTTTTCAGTGTTAAATTCGATTTAAAATAACAGATTATAATTAAAAATGTCTCCGGACCTTTACTGGTTGATGATTTTCTTTGATTGGTGGAGGTGGAGCGCGTGACCCATAAGCCGGCTGCCGCAGGATCGACTCCTGGTCCTGCTGACCTTTGCCCAATGTCTCTCCCCTCTCTTCTAACCCTCTTTCCTGTCTCCTTACTTTCAAAAAATAACGAAATAAAGGCCACAAGAGCCTAGCAATATTCTTAAAAAAAAAAAAAAGATGACCTACTGCTTTGTTTTATATATACTTGATGTTAAGCATAAAAAAACAAGAGACCCTCCCTTAACTACTTTTTCTTTACAGTTGAAAAAGAAAAGCCTGTCAGTTGTCAGTTGTGTGTTTACAGCTTTTTTGTTCCAAATCAAATTTATAAGGAACAAGAAAGGGATTATATTGAAAGCCCTAAACCTCGCTACTGTGAAATAACTCCCTTTCTTTAAAGACAATGAGCTTGAAAATAAAACTGAACCCTGGAAGAGCTTCAAAGAATCCTTTTCAGATCCTCGGTTGCTCACAGGAGAAAAATGAAAACAGACAGACAGCGCTTTTAAAACCTGTAGAAGGACGGGATTAGCTCCTTTACTGGGGGAACTCAACCTTCACAATCTGTTTATGTGGAAACAGTTGTGCAATTATTTGGTGACTGATAAAAAGCTGCAATGTATACGCTGTAAAAACAGACGATGGTCAAAAAATGAATTTGAATTTCTCTGAATCTGTATTCATATAGTTTGTAATTGGATATATATTTGAACATAAATTTCCCATAATTTATTTAAACTGAATGTGTTTATTTTTTCTTTCAGTCGAATAATTTCATCTTAGTTTGGAAATTTTTGTCTTTTGTGAAAGAAGCTACAAAGTAATCAAACACAGAATCAGGGATGATTTTTTTTCTCTCATCTAACGTAAAGGTAATTTAAAAATTTGCTTTGACATGTAAGAGATTATTGTAATATTATCTCTGACTCGTCTTTCAGGTGATGAAAATTAGATCTAAGGCGCCTCCTTTTCATTCTGACTGTAGCTGTCTGAACTGTTGTCTGATCAAAGATGGCCGCCCTCTAGGCACGTTGGCCTCGCTGCAGCATCCAACGAGGCGTCTACATATATGATGTCTATGGCTGCAATAGTTAGCCCAAGCTCATATTTTCCTTTTTTATGTGACACTTCTAATGCATCATCATTTGAAATTATTAATGAAATTTGCTGAGCTAATAGATGCTCCTCTATTGTAAATTAATATGGCAAAGGGTAAATTTAAAAATCAAGGGATTCCGAGTTTTCTATTTCTGCTGCCACCTGTGGCCAAAACACAGAACTGCACTACTCTTCTGCTTGTCGTCGTAGCTCACGCTTGTTCTTAACGAGGTTGTTTTTTTCAATTAGCTGGAGCTTCAATTGGTGTCTGAGTTGAGCTAGATGTCAGTTCTTCTGATTATCCATAAAAATCCATCTTGAATATAACGCTTCAATTGTTTGCTAGGTCGACGTCATATCCACCGAACGGTGCCGGAATTTCAGACCCAAAATAAATTAAGTAACACAGGAGACAGGGTTATACTGTAGATGCATCAGCTCGTAACTACTGAGGCGTCAGTATAATCATCAAATGATGTTTTAGTCACAAATGTTAAACAAGGACTGCTTAAAAGATATTAATCAGTAATAAATTACATAATATCTCTTTAAAGGAAAAGTCTGGTCATATTCAGAATTCAAACTTCTGAAAGTTCTTTAAATCTGAAATTATTACATACTGTTTAATAAATAAGATGTTTTTAATTCAGACTAATTTTCATGTGAATGTGCTTTACTGGAGGCATCCATGTTTGTCAAAGAACACTACTGCCATCTACTGGTTAGTGACGTCACGGTGCGGTATCGGCTGTTGATCAAGTCCCAGTGCTGTATCTGGTGTTTGTCACAACGCGCTATTATCCAAGTCATCTTGAAAACATTCTTCTTCCAAATGTTGGCTACATATTACGGGTTTTTTCTCTGGCCAGAAGTTCGATGGCAAATCCTCCCTCTTCAAGTTGGCGATCCAACGACCAACCCGTCCGTGGAGGATCAGGAATCAGAAAGGTGGAATAACTCTTTTTTTCACTTTTACCCGATGTATTCCAGCATCCAGCTGCCATGCACGTGGGCATTGTCAGTTTCACTATAGCTCTGGTGAATTTCAATGGTGAAGTCCTCTGGAAATCTTCAATAATTGTTGTTGATTGCAGATGTGTCTAGTAGTTCCCATTGATTTAGCTTGGAAAGCAGGGAGAATGGCGCTAGGCTTACCGCACCGTGACGTCACTGCTGGAAGATGGCAGGAGGGAGGGGTTACTAGATTTGGGCAAAAATGGCCGCTCCCAGACTCAGTGATCACAACGAAAATCTTTCCTATTTGATGCGAAATTAAAAAAATCACCACAAATGTATAAGTTTTAGGTATAAATACTGATCCATTGATTATTTCGGGCTGACTGGAATTTTCCTTTGTTAACCTAGTTTTCAACAAAGACCGAATTTTTTATCTAAAATTAAATTTTAGAACCGAATAAAAGAAAAAATATATATATAATTCAACAAACTACACTTTCAAAGCTAATGAGTCAAGCTGCAAAAAATAAATACAGTTTTAATTAGTTCAATTTATTCAAATTAACACATTTAATTTAAAATTTCACCAACAATTGTATATTTAGCCAGAGCCCTTGCCCATATACTATAAGGTATTTCTTAACAGTCTGATATCGAATTCAACAAACTTCCTGTTCAAGTCTAGTTATGATTAAAACATTTTTCGCCGTCTATTTAACGAGTTACATTTTCACTTTTATATATCCTGTATATAAAACTCAAAGTGAAACACAAAGAAGGAAAAGGAGGTTATTCATAAAACTCAATATGAAAAAGAAATTGAACAAATAAATGAAATATAAAAATATTAAAAAAAAATAATAATTTGAGAACTAAACCATGAAAAAGGAAAACTTTAAAAAAACATTTTTAATTTTTATTTCTGGATTGTGTTTGTTTCAAATTTCCTTTAACAAAATCTTTGCCTTGTTTAAAAACAAAAATGGAATAAAAATGGAACACATTTCATTCCATACGTCGAATTGGAAGAAAATCTTTGAATGACGATTGTTTCAGCTTGAAATGTGAGCAGCTGGTAGATTTGAACTTTGAGTACCTGTCAAAAAACAAAAAAAGAAGCAAATATAAAACAAGTTCTTTCACAACATAGAAAAAGTTTAGATAAGTCTTTTGACACCGTTTGGTCTCTGTATAATACGGTTTACTGTTTTTCTCTTTAGTTGCTCTGAACAGTCATGACACCAGTTTCTGACACCTGGACTTGAGTCCGGATAATTGGATGCTTCTGAGTGTTAACTGGAGGAAGGTTACGGCACAGTTATCCCTCTCCATCGGCTCACCGGCAGACCGCAAACAGATGCCATCTGTATTTTTTAGTTTCTGGGTTCCACCCAGGATGAACGATCCGAAGCTTTCCAATCAGATCCCATAGTAAAGCTGCCAAAGGTTGGCAGGAATTGAATGATTTGTTCTTTACAAAGAAGCAAAAATGCAGAGCCTGGATCACTGCACAGGCATTTTCAAAAGCCAAAAAGATAAAAAAAAAAAAAAAAAAAAAAACTGTTTCACATTTCACAGAGATTAGAGCTTCATACAGAGAAAGGAGTCGGTTTGCAGGAGTCTGCATGTGTGATCTGGACGCCTTCATGCATATTCCTCTGGGTGGAAGAAGAGATCTGCAGAAACAGAGAGAGCAAAGGCACAGATTAGCTTTAAGATTAAGAAAAATCATTCTGTCTGTTTCTACTGTAAAGCTAAATTTTACATTTTCTTTCGTCTTTCTGATTCCCCAAAGATCCTGGTTCCCTAAAACAGAATGACTGCCAATCCTGTGAATGCTCGGGTTCACTGGAGGCTTCCTGATGCCCGAGGTCTTTTGATTCATTCAAGATTCTGAAAAAAAAAAAGGTCTAACAACCTCAAAAATGAAAGTGGGCTCCTTTAAGCAATGTTACTGAAGGGAAGCTGGACCCAAATACAAGAACGACATAAAATAGATGATCCTAAATGGACTTTGAAGAACAGAAACATCTAAAACATGAAAACTGATTCCAACCTGTAATTTACCAGCACTTATTGTCGAGCTACTGGAACTACTTTTGTGGCAAAAGTGCTAATAAAGTAGGAGCTGTGTGAAAAAGTACTTGCTGCTGTGTAATTGAACTTGAGCAAAGACATAGAGGAAGTTATCCCCCCCCCCCCCCCCCCCCCCCCCCCCCAGGCAGCTCTCATTTTGACGCTTTTGCCACAAACAAGTAACCACATCCGGTCTCAGAATATGAACGACAGCAAACAAGCCTTTTTTTTTTCATTTCTGTTCAAAAGCATTTTTATTTTTTATGTCCCCAAATGGAAAATGAAATTCAAATCATTTTGCAAATGTTACGTTTCCATTTTTGACTATGAAAAAGAGAAATGCTTTGAATTTGAATGTTCTTTTTTGTATTTTCAAACATAAAAAACATTTTTTTTTAATTTATTTTTTGAATTCCTGTGTCTGAAACGTAAACCTACGGTGGCTGAGAAGTGCCACAAATGAAACAAATGTATTTTTGAAAAAAAAAAGTTTAAATTTTTTAAAACAAATTTACATTTTAAATAAGTTAGATTTTAGGCGAGAGAAAGTTTCATTTTAGAGGAAAAAAAATACATTATAGGGAAACAAATTTACATCTAAAAAAAAATTGACCGTTCGGAAACACTTGGTCCTGCCACCTGGTCCGTGTCCCGTAAAAGTTCCAGAGACCGTCCGCACAAATAACAAAATGGTGTAAATTGGCTGAAATTTGCTCCACAATAAGGGCAAAACATTGTTCGGTTAGCGTAAACTTAAGAAAAACAGCTTCAGTGCAATTCTTTCCATCTAAAATCGCCGCTGACTTTTCACGTGAAGCAGGAGGACTACAGATTGAGCTGTTTGTACTACAAGTCAGGGTAATGGTGACGTCACATCCGGCCACTGGGACGTTCCCTTTCCGTGTAGCCGTCTTTTGTTAATTTGTGTTTGGCTATGTAACTGTGTTTTGCCGCTTGCAGTTTTGTCTTTGCACTTGTACAAGTGTTTCCGAACGGTCAATTTTTTTTTAGATGTAAATTTGTTTCCCTATAATGTATTTTTTTCCTCTCACCTAAAATATAACTTATTTAAAATGTGAATTTGTTTTTAAAAATGTTAACTTTTTTTTCAAAAATACATTTGTTCCATAAAATATAATTTTGTTTCTTCAAATGTTATTTTGTTTTTTATTTGTTAATGTGTTTTTGAATTGTAAATGTGTTTTGCACTTCTCAGCCACCGTATAAACCCAATGACCAAAAGATACACGGACTTACATGAATCTGCTTTTATTTCCTTTCAGGTTTGCAACTCTGGGAAATACTGAGTTTCCTCAATGTGGATGAAATTAGTTTTAGTTGGTCAGCATTGCACAGTAAGTCCTAAGTATTGTTTAGGCAAAAAAAGTCCACTCTACTCTGATTGCTGGAAATTGCACTCTTCCTGCAGAAGCAATCCAAGCAGCACATGATGCTTTATGGTGATAAATGAATGCATCTGAAATGTATTAAAGCTGGCTTGGTGGCGTCCCGGAGAACTGTTCAGTACCTTCTCAAAATCCTAGATCCGCAAGGAGAACAGTTGAGGCTTCAGAATCGTTTAAAACGACAAGGTCCCAACTTCATGCACCATGTCCATTCATATGAAAAACCAAAACCACACCTGGAATCTGGATCAATGGAGCTGTTGACGGATTTTGGCGTATGGTCATAAGGCTGCATGCTTACTGCACTGGCAGTAATTCAGGGTTATAGCTGCGTTCTT
This sequence comes from Cyprinodon tularosa, assembly GCF_016077235.1. Lineage (NCBI taxonomy): Eukaryota > Metazoa > Chordata > Actinopteri > Cyprinodontiformes > Cyprinodontidae > Cyprinodon > Cyprinodon tularosa. The sequence goes on along the minus strand of NW_024039284.1, from coordinate 901,385 downwards.
TATTGATGAAGTGGAAAACAGGAGCGCATCAGGTCAGACCTCGGTACAGAGAACTGTTCAGTGGAACAGATGCAGAGATTTTTAAGAAGTGATCATGAAGAGCAGTTTTCTGAGAGATGCTTTATTACTGGCTCAAGTAATCATGACCAAATAAAGAGATAAGATCTCATAATTACGAGATGCTGATCTCGTATTCATTGCATTGCCATCATTGCAGTGAGATGGTGCTACTCGGACTCGTCTATCTGGAAGCCAAACCAGTAGCAGAGGAACATGAAGCTCACTAGAGTGAAACGCGCTGCCTTGGATATTTGGGCAATTTAGTGCTGAAAGCCCTAAAAAGAAAAGGAGACGACGTATTTGGACAAAGACATGGCTGAGTTAACGTAGCTACTACGGTCTGACAGTTTGACAGAAAGAACTCCATTTCACTCATTGCACCCCCGCCATGCTTCCTTGTTTTCCTCTGAGAAGAAGAAGAAAAAGAAGAAGAATCCTTGTTTTCCCACTGAGCGATTTACCCACGACCACCTTACGATAGCTGACTGGATTTCAAACATGTTTGATTTTCTCCCAAGTTTATGATTCCTGATGGGGGGGTGGTCGTTAGAGGCTGATCCCTCCGCGTTACCCCCTGTATACTACACCACCGGCATCAGGCTGAAAGTCGGGCTGATCCAAAAATTCTTGCCCAACTGGAAAGTCGGCCCGAAAAGGGCAAAGAAACGTACAGCGTACGCCCGGCTTTGCTGGCCCAGTCTGTTCTGTAAATGCACTATGGCAGAGGTCACGGATTAACGGTCTGGATCCGGACCCACCCTGATTTAAAACATTTATAAATTACGGCATGTTGTTCAACGACAGTGTCTAATTTCACTTGCTCCTCTTCTCCTGTTAATACGGTAAAGCCCTGGGGAGCGTCCGGCTCCAGGCTGCACGTGATCCAAATGAGCCAATGAGCTGTCAGTCTGGGTTGCTGCTGCTGCTGCTTTTAGACCCAGCAGGCAAACCTGTGGCAAGCCGGGCGATGGGAAAGAAGGAGAAGACCATGAGAAAAAGAGAGCAGAGAAAGTGTGGACTGCTGGAAGAACTGCGGTGAACTGGTGAAAGAAAAGTGAAATGGCGTGCTCAAAGATGACCCTGCACATTTAGAGGATGTTTGGCTCAACCTGCTGCTGTGAAGCAGGATTCTCCACCATGAACAGAATCAACAATAAATCTGGATCCAGGCTCGGGTTGCAGAGGCAGCAGTCTAAGCAGAGATGCTCAGACTTCCTGACCCACACACTCCTCCTCCAGCTGCTCCCCGAGGCGACACCAGGCAGCTCAGAGACATTGTCCCTCCAGCCTGTCCTGGTCCTTCCAGCAGGCCTCCTCCCAATGGGACATGCCTGGAACACCTCCCGAGGGAGGCGACCAGGAGGCATCCGGAACAGATGCCCGATCCTCCTCCTTTCCACGTGGAGGAGCAGGGACTCTACTCCGAGCTGGGTAACTGAGCTCCTCACCTGATCTGGAAGGGTGCGCCCAGCCACCTTGCGAAGGCAACTCATTTGGGCCGCTTGTATTCGCCATCTTGTCCTTTGGGTCGTTACCCAGATCTCATGACCATAGGTGAGGGTGGGAACGTCGATCGATCGGTAAATCGAGAGCTTTGCTCCCTGACTCAGCTCCCTCTTCACCACGACAGTCCGATACAGCGACAGCATCACTGCCGACGCCGCACTGATCCGTCCATCAATCTCACGCTCCATCCGTCCCTCGATCCTTAACAACACTCCGAGATGCTTGAACTCCTCCACTAGAGACAAGGACTCCATCGACCTGAAGAGGGGAGTCCGCCTTTCTCCTGTGGAGATCCATGGCCTCCGATTTGGAGGTGCTGATGCTCATTAGATAATTTTTTTTTTGTTAGTTTTATTTGAAAATTTGCTGTTTTCTATTTTATCTTGAACAGAAGCATTTTTTTTCTTTGCTGTATGGTCTTTCTTTTTACTTTTTAGATTTCCTTTGTCCATTACCATTCCCACTGACACACCTACGTTTTCTATAATATCAGAATTCTGCCAAAAGAGCCGATGTATAATAAATAATGATACGAGATTGGAATCGGTTAATGCTCCTTTTTCTGGTTTAAACATCATCTTTATTCCTCCCTCCTTTCCTTCTCCCTTCCTCTCTGTTTGCCTTTAATGATTCATTTGCTTTCTAAGTTTTCTGTTTCAGCTTCTCCAAAAAAAAAAAAAATTAAATTAAATAAATAAAAAGAGAAGAAACAAATCAATAACTGTGAGAGGACTGAGCCACAGACCAGACATGAGGAGCAATATAAAACACTCCTGCAGAGCCGCTGACAAGAACATAGTTCAAGTGTCTTTTCTGTTTGTATATAGAGCCATAAATCAATGGCGGTTTTGGAGCCAATGAGGCAGAAACAGACATCAGGTGAACAGGACAACGACTGAAGACACCAACACACTTCACTGTTTGTGAGAAAACCCTTCAAGCTCAGCCCTCTGCACACAAGACTGTCCCTTTATCTGGGAGGCAGGGGGAAATTGCAATGATTGTTGCAGCATAAAAGGAGCCTGCACCTCAAAAACACGCATGGGAAGCTGCTCAGCATGCAGGCAGCATCCCCGCCTTCTAGCAGCACCTTATCACTATTGGGGGCCATCTTTCTTCCCAAACACAAATGGCGTACAGGTGACCTCTAGCGTGGGAACCGACGCTCGGGTTCGGTTTATTCCCCAGGCAGCCTGTGCCCCAGACATACTGTATTCAGGTGGTTTCCTGCAGGTCCTGCATGGTGATGACTGGCTGTGCATCCCAAACTGTGGCTGGGGGGGGTTCAGCTTATCCTGGATTCACCCTCATGAATCTATTTTTCAGCCCCTACCCATGAGGGTGGGGGGACGTGTCTGCAGGGATGTTATTAACGGCATTGCTTCAGCACAGGGCACCGTGACACGTTTCATACAGACTGAATGTCTGCAGAATGACAGTGAGAGAGACTTTCGGCCCAAACCACACATGTAAAATCTTTATAATACGCTGAAGAACCCCTAATTCACACTGACCTGCTGCTGCAGAGCAGAGAAGCCTTCTGGAGATCTAAAACGGAGGCCAGGCAATAGATGTCCTGACATAGCAGAGCATGCTATCAGTGTTTGCTCAGCCAGCTGGGTGCACTGCAGCGAGCAGACAGAGTTAACAGGTTGGCAGAGGCATGAGGGATCCAGGCCAACCATCCTGCTGGTGGCTCTGTGAGGCTGCATTAACCTCAGGAAGGGTTTTATCAAAGCGACCACAGACCGGCCGACTGTCTGCTTCAATAAAAATCAGGCCAAAAATATACATTTTTAAATGAACCCTTCCAGCTTCCTATGCTAAAGCTCATCATGAAAGTCTGCTGTAGATCCGACGCAAATCCAAGTTACTACAACTGACTTTCTGGCAGAAAGAACGATTTTATTTTGTAAAGAGAGATATAAAATCCATTATTATCTTCATTATTATCTTCTTTTCAACATGTTCTTGTTTTTATTATGATGCTAAATAAAACAATTTAAAAAAAGTAAAAATAAAAAACAATCCACTGACTTTGTTTCCAAGTTTGAAGACATTTCTCTTCCCATCCAGGAAGCTTTTTTAATTCAAAATGTCAGAAATAGCGTTGAGTTCCAGGTTTTATAGGGTGGACCAAAAACAAAGGGTTGTCAGACATTTAAAGACGTAAGGAAGTCATATTTAAATGTCAAATCATTCTGGCTTAAACGTGTATATAAATGTTCTCTTTATCAGATAATACTGTCTCAAAAGTTAGGAAAGAAATCCTGTCTTATAGGCTGCATCCTCCAAGGACCTGGTCCACCTGGACTGGATCCTTCAAAGTGCTTGAAAATAAGGAGACCGGAAGAGTTTTGGCCGTGGATTCAAACAGATCCAGCCTTCGGCGGCTTTTACCACTGTCGCTCTGTTGCTTAGCAACCATGACAGATGACACACAAAGCAGGTAAAGAATAAATAACGAACTTTTCAAAACTGTTTCTTTTACTTTTTTATTGTAAAGTGAACAAAGACTAAACTCATGAGAATCCAGAGCGGAATAGAGGTTCCAACCACCGGGAGCAAATAAAATGTCATTCTGCACATCTCTGATGTTGCTGCTATTTTCAAATATCCAAAATGTCCATAGCTGCATATTGGTTATTTATTCTCCAGTTATATAGTTTTAAAACACTTTACAGTATTTTATTGTTTATATTTTAACTCTACACTATTATTTTATTCTTAAACATTTTTCTAAGGTCTACATTTGTGTGACAATTTTCAATAATCTTTCTACTGCTGTAAATTTGTAACCTGACAACAGCCAGATGCATGTCTCGCTCCGGCTAGCTCCACTCACATACATCTAGGAACCCGCCATAGGAATTGCCTTTACTGAAGGGTGGGCCTTATCAAAACTCCTTGCATATGATTGGATAAGCCACTTGTCTGTCATCTTTATCGACGTGCTATTTCAACCACTCACACCGAAGCTAACCCGTGACGCTGTGAGAGGAGGAGCCATTTGGTAGATCAAGCTCTTGCCAAATCCGGTCGGGAGAAGGACGAAAACATCGTTTCCACCAACAAAAGCCTTCAAAGCCGTTCTCTGATGTTCTTTTAATGAAACAATATCAGATAGATTGGACAACACAGAAGAAATAGCAGCATCAATGCTAACGCTTGCTTCCTCAATGCGAGCCGCCATTGTTGTTGGAATCTCACGGTCGCTTCTCCACTCCAGGACACACCCGCCCTGCGTCCTGATTGGACAGACCATAAATGCGGTTGGGGAAATCACTTTCAATGAGCGGGTTCCCAGATGTATGTGAGTGGAGCTAGGCAGATTTGCCCATTGTGGGACAATAAAGAGATTTTCTATTCTATTATATTATATTGTATTCTTTTCTATTCTATTCTATAAAATGGGTAGAAAGATTGAAGTAAATCTAAACAATGTATATACAAAAAAAAATCTGCAAAATCTCTTATAATCAACATGAAAAAAATACTTATTAGATTTAAATCCTATCAGATTTGTAGTCCCCACACTGCAGATATATTAGAATCTGTCCTTAAATTACAGCCAAACCCATTTACACAGTAACAGATAAATCAAACATTACCGCCACATATCTGACTCAATAACCATTAAAACAACTATTTTCATTCATTTCAGACGGAACTATTCACAGATTTCTATTATATTAAACTGAACTTCCAATATTCACCACTGTTTGGCTCTAAGTACTATTTCCTCTGATCATGGAGCAGCGAGCTTGCTTGGACTCGCAGCGAATCCTGTAAAACCAAGGATAGTGAGGATACATCGGACCCGTCCTTCAAATCGGGCAAAAAGAAGGACGGATTTGTAGGCTGCATAACGAGGAGTCTTGGAATCCGACCAGACCTCGGCGCCGCGCTATGACGTAATCATCCTTAGAATCTGGCCTTCGGAGGCCAGGAATTCAAACAGAGCCAAAATCTGTGTTATTTTCATCAATTCCAATCAGATATCAACGGTCATCCGTCAATGACATTTTTTCAGTCATAGCATCTTGATTCATATGTCGCAGCTAATATACGCAACGGTTGAAATCAGAATCCTTTCCTTTCCCATTGAGTTGCGTCCCAGTGTTCACGGGGATGGACGTCTGTGTCTTCAGCAGGCGTAGAGCTAACAGAACTGGCAGCGTTGCGAGGCAAGGGCTCAAACATGTACGGCTGGAAGCCTTCTACACCAAACCAAGCTTCTGCCGGCCTGGCGTCCTCTTCCACAACATCTTCGTCCCCGCTTTCCTCCTCTAAATAAAAAATGGATGACGGAGGAGACTCATCCACGACCTCCGACACTAAACTCTCCTCCTCTTGCATGTTTCCGCTGTCCATAGCGTTCTTTGACAGCGTCGTTACTTGGTCCCAATGGAATTTCCCATTGGGAACCTGCTAGCACTAAGATGCTAACTGGTTAGCAAGATGCTTCCAACAAACTGGCCAAAACCAGAAAGCTTGTGAACCTTCCGCCACAACAATCCCGCCCCCTTGATAATCGACCAATCACATTCACTTTATTCACTTGGGAGTATTGGGAAATGCAGCGGTTGGAACGGCTGCTTCCCTACGACTTTAAGACACTACAGGCAGCTTATTGGACAGAATAAACTGAATTGATTTGTTGACCTAGCACAATGATATCATTTAAGTTATTGTTTGTTATATTGTATTATTTAATATCTATGTTTAAATTGAGCAAATTGAAGATGCAGTCAATAAATTATGTAAACATAGATTATAGCATTGATGGCAGCAGCACAGCTGCCCATCATTAGCGCTGCAGATGAAATAAAAAAACAAAAACAAACAAAAAACAACAAAGTTTCTGTAGAAAAACAAAAAGTCAATTTTAACAAAACTTGTATGAATGTGCTAATTTTTGGCTCCATAAAGACTTGATTCATATTAAATGAAGATAAGAGTAGCATCATTCCCTGATGATACTAATGAAGTAAAAGTAAACATTACAGTGCTCCTGAAACTATATTTTGTGTAAAACGTTAATTAAGTGAATGTAAATGTTTCTACCTTCCACCTGACAATCATTAGTGCTCCGTCCAACTGGTTTAAGGACATGAAAAAATTAATGAACTGGTCAAAATACTCATTTTTAATCTGCATTATTTTTCATTTAGAATAAAAAAGCAAACAGTATCCATAGTAACACAGCAACACATGCATTCATTCAATTAGCTTGTTTGTTAAGGATTTTGGGGGTTAGGAAATCAGGCTGCCATCTATTTCTGCAAACTGTGTAAATTGTCACCATTTGAGCAGATTTCTCCAATATTACTGCGTTTACAGTTGCTGCAAATTCATTCTAAAATGGGTCTATTTGGTTTTCAATCCCTCATTGATCTTTAGGCACCTCGGTTTGATGCGTTTGGACCATCGGCTTGTTTCGCATCAGTAGACCAGAGAGACAAACTCTGAGCTGACTAAGATTTTACTGCTGCAGCTCTATAAGCTGTGGAAGGCATTTCCATTGCTCCGCAGGAGGGCACCTTCATCTGCTGAAGATAAAACCCTTTTACTCCTCAGCCCAGTGTGAGATGATGATTGTGACCTGAACGTTATTTTACTCCTTATTCTATGAGTCGGTTTAATTTTCTGTTGCTTTAACTTCACATATTTCTCTGTATTTGTGCATCTTTTATAATCTGTCCTTTATTTTTTATGTCCTGGTTGATTGCGTCACTTTGCTCAGCCCTGATGTTCATTTTAAATCATAAACAAATTGGAGAAAATTCCTTTATTTAGAACATCTACTTAAAACTGGTCCCTAATTTTCATGTGAATAGAAACAGTTTTATCCACAGTCAGGCAATCGTCTGCTAACTGGTGGGAAGACTCAAAGTGCATATCACAGTTAGCTGAAAGATACAATTTATCTCTAAGGAAATCTTCCTGGGCTTTAATAGTCAATGGCCCTTAGAGAAAACGATCTCATTTCAGAAAAGCCTTCATTTCAGCAGGTTTGTCAGCATTGAGTTATTTCCAGGCGGTGAGGACCGAGCAGACGTTGCCTCCGGTGTTGCAGTTTCAGGGACACTGAATTTAAAGTGTTGATGTGATTTGATTACTGGAGTGAAGCCTTCCATTTAGCAGGACACCAATCAGTTCTGCTTAAGATGGTAATTTCCCCTCTTTTTAGCAGCCGCAATAATTTCTCGCTTGCTCATGTCTGCCAAAGACAATTTGTATTCTGGCCATCCCTCCGTCTCCTGTGGATGGGACAATTATTGTAGGCTCCAATCAAACGGGGGCGTATCCAATGTTAGAATCGGTCATTAGATTGATTTGGGAAAACCTCTATTGACTGTAAAGAATCATGGGAATACAAACACACACAGCTGAAGTTCATTTGTTTTGTCTCACATGGTTAAAAACTTCAAGAAATTAGATGTAAGACAAACTACTTACTGGATCCTCATTTCTATCTGCATAAATATGCAGGCGCCTCTCATTTCCTTTTGTTTTAATCTTGTTTCATGCTCAAAATTGTTATTTCTATAATATACAACAGGATACGATTACCAACAAGCAAGAAAAAATACAAACTTCTGCTGCATGAGGCCCTGTCCAAGATTACACCCTGTCTGCAGGATCTATTAGTTCAATCTCTAACGTTCTGCTCTCTCTGCATTTTCTCATAGTAGGGAGGGACGCACAGACCTATAGAGGCTAGACAACACTGCTGGTGCAGTGGGTTCTGGGTTCCTCCTGGTGCACGACAATACGGCGAGAGTATTCAGGCAGCTCCTGGAGGATGAAGGAAGTGATACCATTGATTGTAGCTCAAATTGCTGTGCTTGTATGCTTGTGATTGTGTGAGGCAACAATAGAGTCTGATTATCCAACCATCACCTTCCTGCAGGTCTCTGGACTCGTTGTAATCACGTCCAGAGTCCCGGTAGAACCTTCATTACCTTGGAATGAAGTTGTGAACCGTTGATCTGCTTCCTGCTCCGTAGTTATAATAAACTAATGAAGCATCAGGATGATTCATTATCGCCAAAAGTTCTTACAGGTATTTTGATTTAAGAACAAAAACAACAGCTGAGTTTAATAAATCCATTGAAAGGAAAGAGAAAATGAAATTAATGAAAGAAAAATGTTAATCCCTTAAATAGTTGATAGAATGATTCTATCGGGTATCTGGTCCTTCAAGTCTCTAATGCTACGTTCACACCGGACGCAGCAAAAGCAGCAAAATTGCGTCTGCTGCTTCATTTTTGCTGCTTGTACCAGTTAGTTCTGACGCGCGGCTGAAGCAGCTTTGCTGCTCTGGCTGCGTGGTGCAAAAGTGTGTCTGACGCGCGTTGGGCGGAGCTTCACTATCCTTTCTCTGCCTTGCAGCTATATTTGCTGTTATCAGTGGGAATAAAGTAGTTTTAATGTGTTTTTAAATGAGAAAGTCCACCTGAAAACTTCATCAGTTCATCCAGATTACCATCCTGCCTTCTAATGTTATTTCTGTCGGAGCCGCTCAGACCCCCACATACCAGCGGTGCGCTGTCAGTAGGAATCCCTTCATCAGCAGCCTCTGGCCGGGTCGCCTCCTCGCGTTTCACCGCGGCGGCTGGTAGGTGTTTTTCATCTAAATAATCCAAACTGCAGGCAGCAGGATAATAAAAGCGAACATACTCTGCCGGCAGATTTCTGCATTTTAAGTTTATTTATGCGTCAATAAACTGTTTCAGAGGCGTGATCACAGCGCAGATCAGCTTCTCTGATTGGTTGACGCGGCGCGTCGAGCAGCAAAAGTAAAATTTTTCCATCTCGAGCAGCAACGCGTTTGCGGCGCGCCAGATGCTTAAACACGCCCGACGCGCTGCGCCTGCTGCTCAAAACGCGCTGCGGGACCTTTTGCTGCACCTTGATGCGCGTCAATGATTGACTTTGCATGTAAACTCGCTGCTTCTGTCGCGCCTGCTGCGTCCGGTGTGAACGCAGCATAATAGGGTGTGTAACATTGGTTGGGCTGAAAATAGCATATTAGCTGTTCTATGAGCCCTAATGCAGCCTGGTTAAAAGCCCTAGAATGAAACCACAGGTATGATCATGGATATTTAGATGAGCTGTGCTCTGATTGGTTGGTTTACAACGAGCCAAGCTGCTGAGCAAAGATGCATCATAGCAACAAGCACTGAAACATCAGATTGTTGTGGTAGGGTGATCAGACGTCCTCTTTTTCCACGACATGTCCGGGGCGAATTTCAAAATCGCCCGGGATTTTGGTTGACTACAGTGCAGCAGAACCGAACCGTCAGCTCCAGGGCTGGTCCGGGAACCCCGGCGGACGGGTTTTAATCACAGAAAGTCACAGGAAGTCCCAAACAGGAAGTCCCAACCCCCAACACAAGTTCACTCCTCTTTTTTCCTGTGCTTCTTTTTGGACATGACATGCAGAGAGGGAATTTCCCCATTGTGGGACATTCCTCTTGAAGGGAATCAGTTTTTAAGAATTGGACGCTAAATCAATTAATTAGTAAGACCAATCGAATTCAGATTAATTAATTCAATTAATCAATAATTTGCATCCCTGCTTACTATATGTTCTAACTTTTCCCCATGTTAACATGCATTCATAAATGGTTTTGTGAATCATAACATAACAAAGTTTCTCTTTAGCCTCACTAAAATATTCCTTCACCAAACAATTAAACTGTTCCCAAAAAGCTGAAACAAAAACTCCCAAAAAGCTAAAAATAACACGTCTTTCTCTCTGAGGGAATCAGAAACTCACAGAGGAGTCGCTGGGTAGCTGCCACTGGACCCGCTGCAGCATCTGGCTTAACTTTCCCCAGTCACGGTAAGCTTGTCTTTGTCCAGCATTTCGACCGGACGCCAACATAAAGGTCAAACAATTACTGGCCCACCTTTCTGATTCACATTGCTCTTTTCAGTTTGCTGTGTGACGATGGACAGTTGGCTTGAATGTCAGAGTAGAGTTCGCAGATAGCTTCTATACCGGTATTAGAAAGTGGCTCTTCGGCATTCTGGGCAGTTTCCTCTGGTGTCAAACATGATGGAGATTTCCAAGATACTCTTCTTTTTCTTTCTACAAAAAAGCCACATTCGTCCTGGGCCAAATTATTGTTTTCATTTTTTTACTGATTAACACTAAATTCATTAAATCACCGCAAACGTATTAGTTTTAGGTATAAATAATGATCCATTGATTATTCCTCGCTGACTGGACAGATTTCTGAAGGAGAGTTTGAAACAAAGATGAATAGATAATAGAGAGAAACTTTGGGTTTTATCTAATTTTCAAATAAATATGTGTGGATAAGAAAACTTCTAAGAAGACAAAAAATGATTTAGAAATCCAGTTTAAGAGTTTTTTACGACTCTGTTGTTTGAAGTGAAAAATTGTTTATGTTTCCCAATAATTTTTATTAAAATGGTATAACTGAAATATATATAAACTGATAAATATAAATAATAATCATATTTATATCGCTCCATGTCATTTCTTTTAGCCATATCGAGGGTTTACTGACAGCAAGTTTTACGGTTAGTTGAGAAATATTATCTTATGATAAGCAGGGGGGGGATTTACCATTAGGCAATACTAGGCAGTTGCCTAGGGCCCCAAGTTCCTGGGGGCCCCATAAAACTCTTTTTACATGTGTGGTTAATACAACTATTCCTTATTTGTGCACATTAATTATGTTTTTAATAAAAATCCTTTGGCTAAAATGCCATCAGAACGCTGATAATATTAAGTGTGTCTCAGGAAAACGTGTCTGGCTTGTCTACAGTGAAAAGAAGGACTGGGTTATTTACTTTGGCCTTTTTGGAAACACAGGAAGGAGCAATCAGCTAAGTGAGCTTAGTGCTTGGAAAAAATCTTTCATTCCTTTAGAGACAGCATGAAAAGTCAGCTGAGTACAAAACATAGAGAGGAAAACAAGAAGAAAAGGGACAAGAAGAGAGGGACACAACCTAGAACAGATAATGGATGTCTATTCTATTAACATTTCTATATCTGGAGAATGGGGCTGCTCTATGTGTTGTCTTCTCCATTTAGAGGGGCCCCTTAGGGCCCCACATTTCCTTTATCGGTCCCTGGTTTTCACAGATATTTCAATCTGAAAATCTCACATTAAAGAAAGGATAATTAAAAGAAATGTATTGATACAATTACTTTAGTCTTTGGCACCCAGACCTCGGCAGGAAACATAGCACTGATAGATATGCATGAACAGGAGTAAAGAACAGGGTTGTTCCCCCCCAGGCCTGAAACTGGTGGTGGAGTGGAGATAGATGGAGTTGGTCAGTCTGTAGACTGCTGGTTGGAGAGACGGTCTGCTGAGCTTTATGGGGAGATCCAGTGGACTGAGCTGATACTAGAGCTTCACTCAGAGACCTGGAAGATGGAAGACCAGTTGGATAACACAGGTTGAGAGAACCTGTCTATGATGAGCAAGCATGGAGCGACAGTGGAGAGGAAAAACTCCCCGTTGGGAAGAAACCTCTGGCAGAACCAGGTTTAACATGGCGGTCTTCTACTGGACCGGTTAAGATGAGACAGGGAACGCAGTAAGAGTCCAGGAGGAATGACGCTCTGATGAAGCTTTAGCTACGATGGTGGAGGAGTGGCTGGAGGGGGGTTGAAACGGGGTCATCTGAATGATGTCAGACATAGCGCAGCTACGGGTCGCAGTGAGTTTTTCGCAGATAGTTTTGATTTCTGCCCAACATTGAAGCGTAGTCCGCGCTATGTTATTCCACGCCACAACGCCAGCGCTACAATCAGGAACTAGCTGTTCTCGCTCTTCTAGCTGGTCCAACTTCTCCAGGCGTTTTCCACAATGGCGGTCAGACAAACAAAACAAGCCGGTAAGGAACCAAACAGGAAATACGCATAGCGTAGAGTGGATGTAGAATTGACCAATCAGAGGCCTCCTGTCTGTGGTTACCTACACATTTGCTGTGACACACACACAGACGACCTGGTTTCTGACTCTAAATCAGCCTTTAGGTGCCTTCTATGAGATGTGGATTGAAATCCGTTTTTTTCATAGTTCTGGTTCTGTTATGTTTTCTTTTGAGTTTTCAGTTTTACTTTGCTCCATGATTTCTAGTTTTAGTGGTTTAATTCTTATTTTTGTTGTCTTCTCTGGTTATTCTTCAGTTTTCAGGTCTTTATTTGTTGCCCTCTGCTGCCCTCTTGTGTTCTCCTTTTTCCCTAGCTCCTTTTCAGTCTGCTCTGTTCACACCTGCTCCCAATCTGCTCGTTAGTCCTCTCTTTGTTACAGTCTCCCATAAACACTCTGTTCAGTTCTTCAGTGCTGGTTCCTCGTCAAACTTCCTCCAACTCCGTCTCTCAAAGTCTTCCTCCTCGTGATAGTCTCCCCCCCTGATGTCTCCATGTTTTCTGGTTGGTTGAACTTTTTTCTTGTTGGATTTATTTTTGGATTTTTGGATTCCTGCCTCAGTTGTTTGAAAACACTTCATTAAATCATTAAGAAACCCAGCTCTGCCTCCCTGTCTCTGCATTTGGGTCCTAACATCACAACCTAATCCTGACACTTTTAAGATGAACTATGGATGCTGTTTGGCCTGTGACGGAGATTTGAACTTCTGAACTGTTGAGCTTCCGCCTAGGCTCCATAAAAATAAATCAAGAAATTTAGAAGCAGTCACCACTAAATGCATCCTGTGTGTCCCTGGTTTTCTTTTCCAGTTTCTTCTACTATTTGTCTTTATCTGCAGGTGTAAAAGCAAACTCCAATGATTTTCTTCCCCTTCATTTTAGTGGTTGGACACAATTATAATTGAAGGAAATTACAGGGTCTCCAATCAGAGGCATCTGTACTAAAAGTGCTGTATAAATAAAGCTGATGTTGATATTTACAGATTTAATGACATTTTTATCCAAAAACTATATATTGATGAAATGATTAACCTTTGAAATTCAAAGGATTATTAAAATCAATAAACATATGTGCACAACAACTTCCTAACAATTAATGGTATTGTTCTAAATTCATTATTTAGGTTTTTCACCATCAGATTGGTTGAAAATCATAATTATGTAGCTTTATTTAGAAATCCCTGAGTAACTAAGCAGGAAAAAAGAGGTTGTTTTAAAAAGCACCATATTTAGACTCCATATTGAACCTGTTTGTTTTTAATCGGATCTCGTCACGACTCGGATTCCTGCTGGTTTTCATTCTTTCAATATAATGAGCTCTGGTTTACCACAGTTAAAATCATTTCCTTTTTTCTTTTTTTCTCAGTGGAAACTTCCTTTCCATTAACACCTTGATAAGCTTTAAAAACCACATCTTGCTACATTTGGATGCAGTAGGAAGGCTGTATGTATAGGCCGTGTTCTGGTGCTTTCCCTGGCCTGTCTCAGCCTGATGGAAATCCTAAATGACCTTTAAAATACCAGAATATTCTACGTGAATAATAGACTTTGGAGTCGGTCAGCCACAGTTTATTTGGCTTGCTAAATGAAGCAGAAGTCTGCAGAGTGCATCCCACATCCTGACACATATACTCACACTCTGTGGCCCAGTGCTTCGCTGTGTAATTGACTGACTGTCTGCTTGGTTGAAAATGTAAGGCAACTGTTTGGCTGAGTGAGCGCCTGAACAGGCGGCTGGTCCAGTAATTGTGTTGCTTAATGAGGGAGCGACTGTTTGGAGAAATGATTTAGCCACAGCTTGATGCTGGTGTACCTGACTGCTGTGGTGATAAAACCAACTTAAACTTTTTGTATATGGTTTATATCTAAAATATAAACCTATGAAAAATGTAAACATGTTGCTTGGATAAAGTATTTGCCCTCATAGACATTTATAATGTTACATTTTTTTGTTGTTGTCACATTTAAAGCTACAATGTGTAATAATTACAGGGATATACAGTCAGAAATGTAATATATTATACATAACTATGTTATTTATCATCATCTACGAGCTCAGCCTCTTAACCTTAATATTTGCGTTGCCTTAGAATTCGTTATTTATAATTACATAGGAGCGGGTCTCGCAGCCGTGGAGGCAGACATCTTTGCGCTACGGCAGCGCAGAGCCAACAAACTAGCGAGATCGCCCATTACGCTCGAAAGTAACTACGGCAAGTTGAGAGAGATGAACTGAGACGGTACTGAACAATAGATGGCAGTATTATGCCTGAGAATACTATCTGTAAAATTATCTATGTAAACAAACCTCATCACTTGAGAAGGTAGGTGATGCGGACGTCGTTAGGGCTGGGTATTGTTAAAAAATGTTCGGTTCCGGTACCAATACTGATACCTTCACTTCGATACCGGTTCCTGAACGATACTTTTTTCGATACCAGTTTTATAATATCAATTCGAAGAAAAAGAAAATTACACAACATAAAAAAGTACAATTCTTGAGTTTTATTTTAAGCTCTGATTTTTCCATTTACATTTTTCTTCTTACATAAAAAAAAAATTCAGTGTCTAATATTCACTGTTACATTGTGAGGACCTTTTTACTTAGCAGTTTTCCTTTAGAAAAATGACCATGTCTGACAAACAAGCCCGTTGAATGGGATCCTACTGACAGCGCACCGCTGGTATGTGGGGGTTTGAGTGGCTCCTACAGAAATATTGGAAGACAGGATGAACTGACTGCACTGATTACGTTTTCAGGTGGATTTTCCCACTTAAAAACATAATAAAACTACTTTATTCCCACTGATCACAGCAAATATAGCTGCAAGGCAAAGAAAGGATAGAGTAGCTCCGCCCAACGCGCGTCTGACCCACTTTGCGACCGCGCAGCCAGAGCAGCAAAGCTGCTTTAGCCGCGCGTCAGAAACTGGTACAAGCAGCAAAAAGGGAAGCAGCAGACGTGATTTTGCTGCTCCTGCTGCGTCCAGTTTGAAAGCAGCATGATTCACTCCGCTCTGGCTTTGCTCCGCCCACGGGCTGCTGAGAGGAGGATGGTGGCGCCGGCTGCGGTCCGCTCTTCTTGCAGTCAAACACCGAGCAACTTTCTGCTCTTAAGTTATTTCCGTGCACGATGTATTGCATTGCGCACTATTGGCATCAGTCTTAATAAAGTGAAGCCGCACTTTTGACCTGGGGGGCATTTTAAAGGGGTTCCACGACGCTCGCAACCAGTTCACAACAGATACACATGAACCCTGGCTGTAGGCGTGACCACCTGTGTATTTTTCCTGGATGACGCAATCACGTTAAGTGTTACAGCCAATCACCGAAACTTGGTACCGAAAGACGAGGCATGTTTGATACTTTTTTGGTACCATAAAAGAACCGAAGTTCGGTACCCAGCCCTAGACGTCGTGGAAGACATTTTGTCCCGTAACGCTCGCCGTACTGTTGGGGGGGAGAAGCGGTGGGGGGGAGATGTTCATGTTGCTGCGGTCTGCAGTCTGGACGTTAGATGTCGCTAAAAATAACACACTGTAGCTTTAAGTCTGAATCAGGTGAGATTGAAGCCAGTAGCTCTTTAATATGCCCCCTTTACACTACCTCTTTGAAACCGTGCTGAGATCGGTCTGAGCACAGTAACCGAGATAACTGTTGACTGTAAATGGAACACAACTGAACTGAACCGCGCCAGACACAACTGAACCGCGCTAAATCTAATACTAGTTGATCAGTAAAGCTCAGCACGGTTCCTCTGTGGCTCGATTCTCTGATAACAAAGACCGCATGATCAGACCGCGTCATCTCCTATTTACAATCAGCTGATTTATTTAGTTGTTTTTCCGGCTTTGCAATCCACAGATCTCTTCACCTGTTCACAACACTAAGGTCTTCTCAGTATTAAATGTTGAGCTGTGTCTGTTCTTAGCCTCACAGGCTTCAAACGAAGGTCATGAGAGATAAGAATGAGTTCACAGCCTCCTTCATGGCTTAAAGGGGAGGACTGCTGTTATTAGGAGATCTATCTGACCAGTGGAAGATAGATTAACCTAACAGGGAACAACCTTGATGAACTTAAGCTGTTTTGCTTCAATGTTCAAGTGTGAGAAAGTTCTTTATGCAGGGGGTGGGTTGGTTCCCCTGGGGGGAGCGTGTGTGTTGGGAAATTGTAAGTTGTAAATGTATGTACTGAGGATGCCTCAGCCAGAGCCTTGCTCTCCATCTGAGGACGTTAAATAAATTTAAACCTTATTTCTTGCAAGAAATGCCTCAGCCTCCTACTTCACATCAGCCTATTAACAATAAATGGCATCAAAGGGCGTTGATGATGCTATGGAAGCTCATTGGTAGAATTCCCTTATGACAGAAAGAAGGTCAGGATTCACACCATCTATCATCCGGAGGGGGGAACATTTATTTACAAAACCGAATTCATACAGCTGTCTTAAACACTTCATACATTCAGCGCTATGTCCTCACATCTGTAATTTCCCCCAACCTTCAATCCATTGTGGGCGGCATTTATAGGCTCCACATCGGACTGTGAGGATGCACGTGCACGGGAATATTGTGTCGACATCTTACTGGAATTCACGTGTGCTGATTTGCGTCAAAGTCACTGCGACCCTCAAGAGGTGTTTACACAGACGTTCTCTGTTTTTGCCAAACCCCCTCATGCAGCCTAGGAGACCATGGTGTTACTAAGACTCAAAACTGACCTTTAGATTTGGTTGCTAAGTAAGTGTAGGGCCATGTTGTAGGATATATTCTGATTCTGATATAAGACAATAAAACTGCTTCTACAATGCGAGACCGAGAAGGATGCCTTCTCAGCTTGACATTACACAAACAACGAAATGTCACTAATATCAACTAGGGATGGAACGGTTTATGAAAACCGTCCGAACCGTTCGGTTCGGTTGGCGTGTGTTTCGTTCGGTTCATGCGCTGCTCCTTTTTCTCATAGGCGAAGCGATAACACTCCAGAGCAGAAGGTGGCGGTACTGCGACCAAAGCCAACCACCAGTAGTAAACAAGAAGAAGAAGCGAAGCAGCGTAGCCGGGTGTAGCAGAAAAAAATCAGTTGTTGTGGAGAATTGTGTGGGTATGGCGAGTGGGAAAGAACAGGAGCTGGAAGACGCGCCAGCAGCACTTTATAGGTCTGCTGTATGGGACCACTTTGCATTTAGAGTGACCTACGATGACGGCGGAAAGAAAGCTGGGGATAAAAGTGCAACAGTGTGCAAGCATTGTGCAACACGTTTTGTTTATGCTAACAGCAACACGACCAACATGTCAGGCTAACCCCGAAATCCCTCATACTCCGTCAGCGCCCCGCCCCGCTGCGCTCCAGACCGGCTGCTCAAAGCAAAGCCTACAGCCTCCACTGTGGCTCCCGTCCGCTCCGCTCTGAGTTCCTTGGAGATGGTAGAGGGCATGCGCCAGATGCTTAAAGGCACACTATGCAACATTTTTCAGTTAATTAATGTGTTCAATAACGTTTTGGATGATTAAATGAGTCATTTCAGGTTGAATAAAGGTATTCTCGGCCGCCCTGGTGGTCTGTGGGGGAAATACTGCACTTGCAATTGCAGGAGCACCGACCCGCACCCACAGGCTCAGAAGTCTCCTGAGAGTCAGTCTTGCTTTACGGCGAGAACTGCTACACGCCCCCAGTTAAAAGCATTCTCGTTGCTAGCACAGTGGCGATCCTTGTGCAGTTATGCTACGTTCACGCAGCAAAAGCAGCAAAATCGTGTCTGCTGCTTCATTTTTGCTGCTTGTACCAGTTAGTTCTGACGCTCTGGCTGTGCGGTGCAAAAGTGTGTCTGACGCGCGTTGGGCAGAGCTTCACTATCCTTTCTCTGCCTTGCAGCTATATTTGCTGTGATCATTTGGAATAAAGTAGTTTTATATGTGTTTAAATGAGAAAATACACCTGAAAACGTAATCAGTGCCGTCAGTTCATTCAGATTATTATCCTGCCTTCAATATTTTTTCTGTCGGAGCCGCTCAGACCCCCACATACCAGCGGTGCGCCGACAATATGGATCCCTTCATCAGCAGCGGTTCACCGCGGCAGCTGGTAGGTGTTTTTCATCTAAATAATCCAAACTGCATATTCTGCCGGCATATTTCTGCATTTTAAGTTAATTTAGGCGTCAATAAACTTTTTAAGAGGAGAGATCATAGCCTCTGATCATCAGCGCTGTGTCTCTCTCCCTGCTTCAGCTGCTCAGACGCGCTTGGCCTGCTGCTCCTGCTGCTCCTTTGCTGCGCCTTGACGCGCGTCAACCATTGACTTTGCATGTAAACTCGCTGCTTCTGTCGCGCCAGCTGCGGTGTGAACGCAGCATTAGTCATTCGTGGCGTTCGCCTGTCTGCTAAGCTCAAAACAACCGCGCCTGGCTTGACGGAGAAACCAGGAGAACAGCTGTGCATATTTACGACAGTGCACTTTTACTTTCGCCCTCTGGGGGGAGCCTCGCTGGAAAATCAACACCGGTTGCATAGGATACCTTTAAATTCAAAGCAGCAAAACATGCGGAAATGATCCATGGTTTCATTAAAATAATTACAATTCATTAATTATTTTGGATTTTTTTCATTAATTTCATTAGTTTTTATTTTTTCATTAATTTTTATAATTTTTATAAAAAAAATTATTTTTCGGTGTAACAATGAACATATACCAAACCGAACCGAAAACCGTGGATTTTGTGAACCGTTTCACCCCTAATATCAACTAAGCATAAGTTGATGAATGTTAGGGCCATTTTTATTTTATTTTTTAATACCCACCTTGAGAGCTGTATTACACTGGAAAAAAATAGTGTAACTTGAACACCTCCAGTGTTGAATATAACTCCGTTTTTAGATAACATTTGTATGAAATTATAATTTTCTTTACACACATTTTGTATAAACACTTTAAGAAGTGATATGAAATAGTTTACACGTTAAATCTGCAGCTCTCTCATGATTTCAGACACTTCTCTGTTTATTGCTGCTGTTTGTTTCTGCAGGATGCGGATGAATAAAGATAGATTCAAAAGAATCTATGTTCAAATATTGAATATGATAAAACATCCAGATGGCATCTTGTCTGTTTCTTCTTCTTTGCTGCCGTCGCCAATTAAGGCATAAAGCAGGACCTCTCCCTGTCAGAGAAGGTATCATCTTTGTTCTCTTTTTATGATAACGAGTGATCATAAAATCCTGCATTGTCTATAAAATACATTTAAAAACAGAAGGAAATAATAATAATTATTAACTATATTTATTTTGTTTAGTATATTTAGTTTTTTTTATTATTTTAACTGTGAAAAAACAAAACAATTTGCTGATTTTTCATTCAAAAGACCCTCTTTACATCTGGCCCCCATTTCTTCTAAACCTGCTCTGTGATTCTTGTCTGTTCAGCCTGGACTGCATTGACATTTCCCCAGAAGACAGACGCTGATTGTTAAGGGTGCTGGAACAGGCCGGCGCTGATTGTCAGCAGGTCATGAATACATGCAACTCAACACAGGTTTATGTAGCCAATAAGAATGTTCCCACACAGGGTTCAAAAAGAAAGTTTCTCTTTCAAAATTGGACTTTAAATTCACGGGACTGAGTTTTACTGGAGGGATCCCAATTACAAAAAACAGGATATGTTGAAGGTCCAGAGAATCCAGCTGTAAAAAGATGAGTGACAGATAATCTACTGCAGACCTTTCCCCGTCTGACATTATAACACCCCTCCCCCCCTTCCTGATTTGCATTTCTTCATTTTGAGAGATGAAAAGAAAGAGACAGAAATGGGAAATGAATGAAAAAGCTGATTTAGTATGCAAGCGCCACAACAGCAGAATGGGGAAAAGCTAAATTGAAATGTCATTTTGTATTGGTGATAAAGCTGTAATAAGCCGCCGAGTCGCTGAACGTGACGACAGGAGGAAGGAGGGAGGCGGTTTCCTACCTGGTCAGGAATGACTTAGCAGAGCTCTCCGAAACATTTCATAAAGTTTGAGCCGAATATCAAACCAGCATTGTGTCATCGGTTCGAGTCCCTTTCTATTATTGTGAGCTTTAGGTTTAATGTTTGCATTGATTATTTTACGGTTATGGAGGTTTTCCTCTTTAGGTTTTGGTTTTTAACTTTAATAATTTTATGTTTTGATTTTGCTTTAAGACTATTTTTAGTTTATTGTTTCTTTCCATATGCAGTTTTTTCACTATTATTGTTCTGGTTTGTCTACTTTTTTAGAGGTTCTTTTCAAGTTCATTTCTATTCATTGTTTCTCCGCATTTTGCTTTTTTCTTCCAGTGTTTTTAGCACTGATCTCTATTTATTCAGTGGATTGCTGATTGCCCGTTGGTAGTACGGGGTTGAAGTAAAGCCACCGGCCGCCATATTACCACCATATTTACGGTTCAATCTTCAACCTGAACCTTTAACCCGCTGAATGAAGCCTGCAGAGCCACTGGAATTTTTCCAGTTTCTCTAAGCTTCTCTGACATTGGTTTTAATCTGGTGTCTACTCTGGATTAGATTAGCTCCACCTTTTAACGTTTTTCACTTCTCGGATTTGAACAGTTTGGAAATCTCATCTCATAATGAGGTCATTGCTGGCGTTTCTCCAGCCGAGCCTTGTGTTAATAGAAACCTGTGTCTTTAACTCCCCCCACCCAGCAGCTCCTGTTCTTCAGCTTACCTTCATTCTTCATGTGTTCAATCAAACCTCTTTTAATGTTTGATTTAAAGGCCTTTAGAAACAAACATCCTGTGGATCCGCTGAGGTTTGTAAACTACAGATTTTCTGTGGGTAGCAGCAGGAACAGCAGGACGTTTTGCTTGTTGGCCCTTTCTGTTTGCATGTTTCACTCTTTGCATATGTGGGCCGTCTCCAGGCGCCGCCTGTGACGCTCGTGATGGACTGGCAACCTGTCAAGCATGCACACCATCTCTCTTCCCATGGCAGATTGGATGAGCTCCAGATCCAAGTGACCCTGAAGGGGATAGAGTGGGTGTAGAGGCAGCGAGCGGCAGGTGGGCAAACACAGCTCTGTTATATTATCACCATCACATGATTTATGGGAGGGGATTAGGAACCTAATTACACTTTCACTGCAGTAAATCACTTATTGTTGGGTGAACTTCCACTGTTCCTGTCTCTACTGGGGTGTTTTTCTTTAAAAAAAACGACCACCCAAGCCTTTTCTGACTCTAATGTAGCCAGTTACACAGGTTGAAAAAGAGAGACATCTGTACGGCTTCTTGTCACTCGTGTAAAGCATTCCGTTCATTTACTTGGAAAAACAAACAAAACAAAAAAAGAGGAGGAAAACAACTACTTCATAACAACATCCCACCAGCGTCCAGCTGTGCTTAAAAATGCAAATAGAAACGTTAAAATCTGGTGAACCTGACAGGGAAAATATATTTAGTATTCAAAAAGCTTGTATTTCTGTCTTTAAATTCGTTTTTCTTTTTCTTTTGTCTTATGTTATAATGGCTGCTCAGTAAAACAGTGGTTAGCACTGCTGCCTTGCAGCACGAAGGTTCCAGGTTTGATTCCCGGGGTCTTTCTGCATGGAGTTTGCATATTCTCCCTGAGCATGCGTGGGTTCTCTCCGGGTACTCCGGCTTCCTCCCACAGTCCAAAACTGTTCTCTAAATCCGCCTTAGGTGTGAGTGTGAATGGTTGTTAGTCCCTGTTGCCCTGCGATGGACTGGAGACCTGTCCAGGGTCAGACCCACTGATCTCTATTTATTCACTGGACTGGATTGGGATTGAAGTGAAGCCACTGGCCGCCATATTGGTACTCCCCAGTTAGAGCGAATTCTCATTTTCAGGGGAATTTAAGACTTTTAAAGCCCACTGCTCCCCAAGGGGATAGGTTAAATGCAGAGAGTGAATTTCTCCAATGTGAGATCAATAAAAGTAGATCAGGAACATCTACAGATGCAGAGGATGTCCAAGTCCTCCCCAGGCTTGGATCCTTCCGGATCAAAGGTGAAACAAAGGTGATGGACAGAGGAGCAGTTTGATAAGAAAGAGCCATCAGAAAGTCAGGATGTGAGGAAATAACCTCATTTAACTGGTGAGTTTGAAAGTAGAAGTTCAGTTTAACCTAAATACCCATGTCTCTGACAACAACCTCTGTCAATATATGAGCTTCTGTTTTGTCCCTCAGTGTTTTTCATGCACTGTTTTCCTCACAGGCTGCAAAAAAAAAAAAAACTGCTACATCACTAATTGTGTTGTGTGTGTGAGACTCTGTCAGTGCAAATGCCAGCTGCATCATTCAAAGTGAAAGCCAGACTTTTCCCTGACCTTTAGACCCTCATCAACCTCCCTGTGTAAGCGGTCGCCCACGCGCTCGCACGCCGGCGTCTGGAAGCCGGTAATCCGCCTGCGTTTTTACCTCCATTTAACCTGGAGGTAAATATCACTTGTCTCCCTCCAGAACTCCCTCATCCTCATCCTTTCCTCACTTCGTTAAAATTCTGCTTCAGCAGCTCTGGTGCGAAAATATCATTTATGGCAGAACCGCCTTTCAGGTCTGCCAGCAGGAGGCTTTGACAAAGCGCTGAAATAAAGGAAAACAATGACCGGTGACACCTGAAGAAACTTCTGTTATTATTTCTTTTATTGATCTTATACTTAAACCATTGTTTTGGCATCAATAAAAGTCCATTTGGTGAGATAACTGTGTATAAAAACGTCTGCGTTGGTGTCTGCATTAATAAATATAGGCCAATTAATGTGTTTTAAGATAATAATTGTATTTGCTTGTTGTTGTCAACTTTTTAGCAGCCATTCAAAATTGCCCTTCCCAGTCAAATGCCAGCCGAATGGCAGCCCACTTCCAGCCACTGGTGTGGACCCCCCCCCCCCCCCCCCCCCCCCTTGCATATTTTTTTTACTGTGACTCCACCGTTTTACTGATTTACAGTGTCTGACCAGGAGATGGCGCTTCTTTTTAGATCTTAATTTCCACAAATCATGACAAAGAATATTTTAGTACAAAGATTGATGTTTAAAAAGGAACTGAAGGGGACCAGCCAATCAAGGGAAGTGGGAAAGTTTTGAATTGCCACTACTGTATGTCAAGTCAGGTTTAGAGGTTATAAATACAAGCTACAAAGTTAGAATTTCACAAAACTATAAGTGAAAATATCAAATGTAAAAATACAATCAAAAGTTTTCAAGTATTGATTGCAAATTTGTGAGAATGACTCTACAATAATGATCAGGCTGGAACCTTATGTGGTGATGTTTGTAAAGTTAAGCCTTCAAAAATTAGGAGCAATATTTGTGGTTATTAAGCATGTTTCAAACTAAGAGACACACTCAGATATTTTTTAGTCTGGGAAATTCAGATCTCAGACAAATCAGACATCCCATCCCACAATGCAGCTATGGACATTTTTGGACATTTGTCCATTTTCATTACATTTTTCCAGTAATGGATATTTGAAAACAGCAGCAACATCAGAGATTGACTAAGGTGGAAACTGTGCAAAATCAGCATGAATGGAAGAACTGATTGAGGTTGTTGGGAACAGTGGTGGTTCTAGAGTCTTCCAGCTGCTGGGAGGAAAGATCTGTGATAACGCTCCCTGGTGCATTTAAGGTGCAGCAGTCTGTCACTGAAGGAGCTGTCCAGTTCAGCACCAGCTGAACCGGCATGGGGTGTACTGCGTGGACACACTGTAACAGAGAAGAGACAGAGTAGCAGCTCTAATTTCTAAACTGCTGAGTTGTGATTATTTTTTCTAATTGGCAATATGTTGCATTCAACAGGCTACATCCCCATCTGCCCTCAGGAAACACCACACATGGTAGAATATCAGGCCAAGACAATCCAACATCTTGGACTTCCCTGTGCTGTCATCAGGGCGATCCAGACGCCATTCTGAGGAGACAAGGTCACTGAAGCCCAGCCTGCCTGATACCAGGCCAATCTGACACCTGCTCAATTTGATCTTTTTATAGAAATACTTGTGTATACAAAATGACAAAATAAATCTCTAAGTCTCTGAAGGGCCAAAACAGTCACACAGTGTTTCATCCACACGCCTTTCAAATAGGGCTTTAAAATTTCTAAAACATGTTTCGAAATTATTTTTTCACAAATACTTTGTTTTATAGCTGTGTAAAACAAATAGAATCAGATTTAAAATTTTACCTGACATGTGAGTAATGCAACACCCGGAATTCATTTTAGCCACACCCCCTAATGACCACAAATCATTGGAAACTAGAGGCTCAAACCGTTCCAAAGAGGGGTTAAACGAATCGAGCGATCATTTCAGGTCATGTCACATGCATGCCTAACATATGGCTTGCTGTGTGCGTAAAAGCTCCTAGTATATCAGCATTGTGCTTAGTTCACTTTAAAGGTACACTATGCAACCAGTGTTGATTTTCCAGCGAGGCTCCCCCCAGAGGGCGAAAGTAAAAGTGCACTGTCGTAAATATGCTCAGCTGTTCTCCTGGTTTCTCCGTCAAGCCAGTGCTTTCGCTGTTTTCACGCTGGTTCCACCATGATAACTGCACAAATATCGCCACTGTGCTAGCAACGAGCATGCCTTTCACTGGGGGCGTGTAGCAGTTCTCCCGTAAAGCAAGACCGACTCTCGAGAGACTTCTGAGCCTGTGGGTGCGGGTCGGTGCTCCTGCAATTGCAAGTACGGTATTTCCCCTACAGACCACCAGGGCGGCCGAGAAAACCTTTGTTAGACCTGAAATGACTCATTTAATCATCCAAAACGTTATGGAACACATTAATTAACTGAAAAATGTTGCATAGTGTGCCTTTAAGCACAGCAGCTTTGACCTCAAATAGACACCGCAACCTCATGGTCCCCGTTTAGTCTATTCAAATTTTTTCTTTTATGTCAGTACAGTCAGGAACATTGTAAAGACCACAAATGAAAATGCAGAAAGGAAACTAGCAGGTGGAAAGAAAATCAAATGGACAACCCTCATGTTTGAAACATTTTTTTTTTTACACAAAACTTTGCATGATTAATTATCTTGCATATTTTCTTGTGTATTCAATGCTAAATAAAAAAATAAATAAAAAAAACGGCTAAATCTTAGGGAAAAATACTTTGCCTTATACATAAGGTCTCCAATAATGTAAATCAGCATATTTGTCTCACCAGATTCCCTTTTATGAGTGGAAAAATGCATTTGGCATAATTTGGCCACTTTTGGCAACGCTGTTGCAAAATCCCATTTCCGCCTAGCACACTGCTAGCTATAACCTTTGTGGAACAAACATACTTCTGACAAGAAACAGGACAGATGGACCCAGTATTCAAGGTGAGACAGCCAGTAGGAAAGTTCAAAACATTTATTAAAATAAAGACATGGAACAGAAGCGCGCTGCTGTGGATTTGCGGCTCGCAGCAGCTGCAGGAGGGGGATGGGGCACCGCCCATTCACTAACATAACAGAAGATGACAATATCAGTGAGTCACTTACCTGGTTGCACAGTTCAGTACATCTCCCTAGAAGGTGGTGCGATCCAGCCGATGACCTGACAACCAGTGTCCCTGATGCTGCAGAGCCGGAGAAGCAGCAGGAAGCCGATCCAGGTCAGGGGAAGACAGAGCAGGCAGGAATAGTTCAGGGATCCAAGAAACCTCCGCTCTATCAGAGGTTTTCCCGCCACAACAGGAACAGAAGGATCCAGACTTCCTGGAATCCACAGAGCTTTCAGGCGGGTTCAGAGTCCAACGTCCGATGGGTGCAGAAGCGTGCCCACACAAACACACACACAGATGAAGACTAGCAGGCTCAGTGGTTGAGAGAACAGAGACAAGACTTTGTTCCAGGACTTCTGCAGGACTTTAAACTGGTCTCCTCCTAGGAGCCAGGCTTATGGGAATAAAACCGACCCTCCCCGCGTTCTCAGCCAAAACCCTCAGGGCTCCTCAGAGAAGACGAGACAAACATGAAGTCCCTCAACCCACTGGCAGCTGGGAATCAGGACATGAACCAGAGAATAAGCTAAAAGTACCAAACGTAAAACAAATAATGATCTGGCCCCGATCGCTCAGGCTGAACCGAATATAAAGCTACAGACGGAGGTGGATGAGATTGGTGATAGTTAGAAAACCTAGGAAGAGTTAGGCAGGTGAGTGAAATGAACAATCAAGCTGAGCCATCAGGGCAGATCCTGACAGATTCAATTAGCTTCAGTTCTAGTCAAGATGTAGATCTATAAAGTCTGAGGGTTCATCCAGAGTTTCTAAGGGGCTTTCATGGTGTTTTGAAGTGTTTAGTTTGGAAAAAATTTTTTGGCGAGGCTAAATATTTTTCTGTTTTCTTTTTTGTTTATTCACCAATAAATCAGACATGGTCACATTTAAAATAGCGGTTCCATCTGAAAAATATTCCTCAATGCCCTTCTGTCAAACAAATACAAGCAATTGTATTTCTGATTTATAGTTTGGAAGCTGAACTTTAATTCACCCTCTGGGCTTAAGGGGTTAATTCAGGATGATCTCATCAGATTATTTTGTGAGCCTTCCTAATAACCTGTGCCTCTCTGAGCGAAGCAACGATTGTATGACAAAATGAGACTCAGACTGGTTGAACTGGTTGAACTGGACTTTATTTAGAAATCAAAGAGCCTGACTTCATTTTGTTCAGATTTTGATTTTTACAAACTAAGAAACCATTTGTCGTCTCCAGATATGCGTTTCATCTTCCAGGCTTCACAGCAGTTACATTCTGCAGAATCCTGACATGGAATGCAATTTAACCTGAAAAATCCAATTACCCAGGCTGCTAAAACCAGGCATTTCAACATTTATGTTTTCATTGTTTAAGAAAATAATTTTAAAAAACACCTTTTCAAGCTGTGAGATTGAAACAGCAGAAAATCTGCCTGCTGCTAAAAAGCAGGGTTTAAAATCCTCAAAGCAACTTTAAACATACAGAGAATGAAATAAACCCACTTATTTGTTCCACATCATTAAAAGCTACTTTAGTTGTTTTGATTATTTCAAATTAAACCCCCTGAAATTCTGATGCAGCCTGAAATTATTATATTCATGTGGGTTTTTTTAAACCATTTTCCTTTTCTGCTGTGTTAAATTGTGCAGCTTTTTATGAAGGAAACAGTCAGAATCAATTAGCAGAAGTGTTGCTGAGAGATTATTTTGAATGTTCGCAGTCGAGTAGCTGGACTCCAGGCCTGAGCTCACGGTAACGCTGGGTTTCACCGCACCGGACAGCTGTCCAAGTACCAATCAGCTCAGTGGCAACAAGCTAAAACATTCAGGATTTGAAATAAACATAAAAAGCTGAAGTGTTTCTGAAAAATTAAATTTTGTTCTCTGTTCATGTAAAATACGACCCTCAGCGAGCAAAGGTCAGCGTCTCATTTGGCTCTGGCTCAATAAATTACATCTACCTTAAAAATGGAAAATTTAAAGTTATGTAAAGCCTCCTGTGCAGTCACTGAGGATTCTGATGTCTGTCAGACACATCAAACTCCTCGTATGATAACCAAGCAGCGTTCTGCATTTTCTCTGGAATGTTGATGATTTATGTGCTGAGATTAAAGATAACATGATGGTGTTTTATAGTTTCCTGGGCAGCAAAATGTGCAGTTATTTTTTATGAGCTTACTATCTACAAATATATGATTTTTGAAAACTAATGTTTAATTTTATGGCTGTAGGAGGCTTTTGATCAAACAAGCAAGTAGTAATTATAAAGATTTTAGGGACATTAAAGTAGGGGTGTCAGGACTCCTGTTTTTGTGTTAGTGTTCTGTGTTTGTCTCCCTACCTCCACCAGGAGGCGCCTGGTTCTGGTCCGCCTCCTCACACACCTGCTGATGGTTTCCTCCTTAAACGAGCGTTCTTAAGCTGCTGACTGCCACGACCTCGACACCAGAGTGTTTTCCAGTTTAGGGGACTCTAGCCAAGCTGAGTTTTGCTGAGTCAAGCTGAGTTTAACTTTGTTTTTGTCTTTGCCTCTCGGCACTAAGTTGTCCTGCAAACTGGATTTCTCGGACCTTCTCTCCCTGGAAGGATCAACTGAGCTTCAAACTGAGCTGGGGTTCAAACAGGAGGTTTGGATCCACTTTCCCTAAGAGATCATTTGAGCTTCTCACTTAGAAAGGGCTTATTCTCCACTATGACCCGTTCAAGTACCGCAGGAAATCTGAGTGGCAGTCAGTTTCTCCGTTCACCAACTATCAACTGCATTCTGGGTAAACCCTGTTCCGCCCTCCAGCGAATCAGACAAACACTGGAACCATGGCACAAAGACAGGAGTCAAGGATTCAACAACTTCTCTGGAAAAGTGAGTTGGCAACCAAATCCTCTTCTACAAGTTCAAGAGTCATATTCCCAACTGAGCCTGAATTAACTGCTGTGTCTTCCCCTCACTTTACAGTTCCAGTTGAGCAGTGTTCAGGGCAACACTTCTCCCTCTGTTTTAAAACCTATTAAACCTTTTCCCTGGTCTCTCTGAATTGTTTTCTCTGCACGTGGGTCCAAGCTTTAGATAAGACCTTGACAAGGGGGGTAGATGGGTGCATATATGCTGCTATAGGCTTAGCCTGCTGGAAGACATAGGGACCCCTTTTCCTCCTTCTGTCTCTATTCTCCCATTCTGTGGTTGTCAGGTTTGGTGGAAGTTAGTTGAGGACCCAAATGCAGAGACGGAAGGAGACAGAGATGAGTTTTGCTTTTTTAATAATGATCTAGAGGAAACAGGAGCAAAATACGGAAAACCAAAATCCAGGAATTAAACCAAAAACTGAGGAGACTCTACCAACCAACGTCAGTGCTATCAGAACATCCACATGCTTGAATTACAGTCTGTAAAACTGTAAAAATCTTGACATCATTTAGCTTCATTTTTATTGTTTTTACCATAAGCTTTTAGAAAAATAATAAGAAAGAAGTATCAGGAATCGGAAAGGTGAAATAACTGTTTTTTTTCACTTTTACCCGATGTATTCCAGCATCCAGCTGCCATGCACGTGGGCATTGTCAGTTTCACTATAGCTCTGGTGAATTTCAATGGTGAAGTCCTCTGGAAATCTTCTATAATTGTTGTTGATTGCAGATGTGTCTAGTAGTTCCCATTGATTTAGCATGGAAAGCGGGGAGAATGGCGCTAGGCTTACCGCACCGTGATGTCACTGCTGGAAGATGGCAGGAGGGAGGGGTTACTATATTTGGGAAAAAATGGCCGCTCCCAGACTCAGTGATCGCAACAGGAATTATTATTTTTATTTTTTAAATCACTGTATTAATTTTAGGTATAGATTGATTATTCCTTGCATTTTGGACTTTTCCTTTGAGTTTTCCTGCTTGTTTTATTTAAACAAAAAAAAAGAAAAGTGTATTTTTTTCCTTTACTCTGATGCTCAGTTCTAACAGAGCAACAGAAAACAGGACTGAATGTGTCTGTAATTCACCATCTGCTGATGCAATGACCAGTGTTGCTACTAAAATGGTTAAAGCCTAAAATCCTGGGGGGATTGGAATTACAGGCATCATACACCGACAGAAAAAAGAGAGATACTCTTATCTGGAATTGCTTAGCTGCTGAGTCGTGAAACTGATTTCAGGGTTTGCAGTTATTTTTCTCGCACAACGACATGTTTGAAAAAAATATCCCTATCTGCATCTTTGTTAATGACATAATTTTATTTTATCTCTCCAGGATATGAAAGTTAGTCTAACCTACTCTATTTAATGAGAGGATAGTTTTTAATTAACAGATGGATGCTGATGTTCTGCTGGGCACATTTACTGCTGTTCAGGGGATTTCACCTAAAAGAAAAAATCAAGGTAGGGTTTAAAGTTTAATCATTTTTAGTAACATCGAGTGAAGTGTTGATATTTCCAAGTAGATAGAAGCAATACTTGGAGTTTTTTTTTATTTCTTTAAGCTTTTTTTATACAAGACGTTTCACTGAGATCCTGGATCTAATTTTCAAGAAAAACCTGTTTGATGACACAAAACAAAAAAGAAATTTAAATCTAACATTCCAAACAAGTTCAAAAACAAAACACTGGACTTTATTAACCAAGTTTGAAGACAACCAGAATGTTGACATTTTGGACAAAGAAGACAGGTGATTTGAAATGGGTGTAAAGGAAGCCATTTATGTTAAAGTCGTAGGGAAGCGGCTGTTCCAACCGTTGCATTTCTGAATTCTCCCAAGTGGTGCCCGACAAGTGAATAAAGTAAATCTGCTGTAGAACACTCCTTGATGAGCCTGGTTCTGCTTGAGATTTCTTCCAAAGGGGATAATTTCTCCCCACTGCCGCCCCATGCTTGCTCATCATGGTGGTCCTTACAAACCTACGCCTTGTTCCGGCTGGCATCTGTCTTTTTCCATCTCCATTCCACCACCAGGGGCTTCATCCCTGTTCTCATTCAGCAGCTCATGCATGTAATCAAAGTAAACTTCATTGCTAATATTGTCAGGTTTCTGTTTCGTTTTTCTTTTGAGTATTCAGTCTTACTTTACTCCTTGTTTTCTAGTGTTTAGTTTTCTTTTCTCCATGTTTTTATAGTCCTAGTTATTTGATTATCATTTTGTTGTTATTTCCAGTCTTCCAGGTTTCTATTTGTTGCTCTTTGCTGCCCTCTTGTGTTCTCCTTCTTCCCTAGCTCTTTCCCTCTCTTGTTCTGTGCACACCTGCTCCCAGTTTCCTCATTAGCCCCCTCTTTGTCTCAGTCTCCTTTAAAAAGCTCTCTCTCTTCAGTTCCCCTTTGCTGGGTCCTCGTCAAACCCGTCAAACTTGCTCTAACTCCTTCTCTCTGTGCCTTCCTCCTTATGATTGTGATTCCCCTGATGTCTCCGTGGTTTCTGGTACGTTTAGACTAGTTTTCATGTTTTTTTGATTTTTTGATTTTTGGACTCCTGGTTTCATGTTTGTTTGGACTTTGTTTTCTTTTTGGATTTTTGGATAACCTGCCTCTGTTTTCTGTTAAGTCATTATTAAATCCACAAGAGATTCACCTCTGCCTCCCTGCCTCTGCTTTTGGGTCAACTAACCAAAGCCAAATTGGGACAAATATTCCCCAGCGACGCCTGAGCACCAAACTCTTCTACTTGCCTTCCTTCTTTTTGTGAGTTTTTCTGGTTGAAATTATATTTGACACATTAGGACATTATTAAGAAGTTAATTTATTTCAGTAACTCTATTGCCCAGTGAAACTCTATTTTTAAAACTATTACACACGGACGGCTTTAACGCCTACATTTCCGTCATCAACTTTCTGCTTACAGCTAAATAAAACATTACATTAATGGTTAAAATATATCCTCTGACTAACTGAAAATATAAAATAATAAAAAATACATTTCAAAACAGAAATGTGGGCTTCCAGGAAATATGTTTAATACCCACTTTAAGGTTGTTTTTTTCTTTTTTAAAGTTAATTTAAGTATGTCTGTAATTTTGGTCTCCTGTAAAAAGATATTATTCCTCATTCATTTTATATTCCCTTATTATTGCAAAATGCTGCTTGAATTTTTATTGTATTATTATTTTACACTCAGGATGCCTTTTTCAAGAATTTTTTTCTTAACAGCATTTCTTATGACTTCCTGGATCTATAATTAGTACCCCCGATGTCATAAAACTAATTAAAACCCCAAAGTTCTTTTATTTTCCTCTGAAGATCTGTTCGGCTCTGTGGTTTTTAGCTCATAAAGCTAATCTCCCATGGCAGCAGATGGATTGAGAAATAAAACGTGAAGTTTAAGAGTTAAGAAAAAAAAAAGAAAACGAAGGAAAAGTGTGGGGTAGAAATACTGACTTCCATAGTTCATTTGTTCCAACATATGGAGCAGATAATCTGAAGAACAAGAAGAGTTTTGTTTACAAACGATAAACAAACAGAAGCTTTTTCTTCTTCACCAAGAACCGCTGTTATCTGGGACATTAAATCCCTAAATCATAAACTTCCTATAGAAAAGAGAAAATAAAAAACTAAGTTAAATCTTTCTTCATTTCTTTGTTTTCTATTGACTCTATAAACCTACAGCAACGTTTTTGGAATAAGTGAAAAAATTTTTTTTAAAGAAGAACCTTTCATTTATTTATATAGAGACAGTTCAACCAGATCATCCAGTCAGATTGATTGAAGTTTGACCAGTTGATTGCAGGGACTCATTGACTCTTCAGCAATCCCTCACACTAAGCATGCTTGTAGCGACAGTGGAGAGGAAAAACTCCCTTTGAACAGGAAGAAACCTCCAGCAGAACCAGGCTCATTGTGAGCGGCCATCTGCTGAGGCCCACTGGGGTTCAAGGAGACAGAAGCAGACATAGAAAAAGAAGCATAGATACAAAAAGCAACTGTAAAAGGCGGCCCCGTCCAGGAAACACACAGCCAGGCAGACGAGCTCCGAGCCAGCTCCCATGTCAGAGGATTTCTTAATAGAATCAACCCACCAACCTGCGCTAAATGAATAGCGAAAATAAAACATCTACAGAGAGGCTATCTGATGATGAAAGGGGACATTTATGTGCAGCAATAATTAACCCGACAACTGCAGGAAAGCTTGAGCCTGATGTTACACTTGTTACATCATCCATCATAAAAAGGACCTGATCTGTTCATGAAGGCGAAGTAGGAATCCTCACAGCGCAGCACCAGGCCGCCGCATCAAGCAAAACTAAAGAATGATGGAGTCTGAGTGAGTATTTAAAATCTGAACATTTTTAACTCTTTATAACGCAAATTAGTGGTTTTTTATCACTTGCATACCAGATCTGATGACGTTACACCGAGAGGCGGGACACGGGAGCAGCGCGAGAGAGAGAATAAAAACACGGACTCAAAATGCTCAGAACACAGATTTCATTTCATTTATTGTTTATTTGAAAGGGGACAGTGTACATTAATCAACATTAAAACAATGTAAATATACCCGAGTTAGCTAAGGAGTGCTAATTTTCATCGGTAGTCCCCCAGCCAGATATTAAAAAGGCAACCTTAAAAATAAACACAAGTATAAAATCACAAGATAAAATTACAATACCAATTACATAAGAAACATTATGGTTAAGAAATACAATTCATGTAAAATGATTAAAAATGTATTTTAAAATTATTTAAATACACACAAAACCTCAGTGCCCACAAATGTGGCTCTCTACAAGCCATTTTTTTGCATTCTTTTTGAATGAAGAGAATGACGAAGAGTCTCTGATGGTTTCTGGCGCTGCGTTCCATTGCTGAGATGCTCTTACGGAGAAGACAGACCGACCAAAGGCTGTTTTTCTCCGGGGGATGATGCCGTCTTCCCTCACTGCCCCTCTGGTTACCCTGACCTCACTGGATCTGAACTGTACAAAGTCACATAGTGGAGCTGGTGCTAAACCATGTCTGATTTTATAAATTAAACAGATGTTTTTGAACTTGATTAGATTGTTCCAGGTGAGTAACTGATATTTCCTAAGAACACTGCAGTGGTGGTAATGGTATGTTTTTTTATCCAGTATTTTTAATGCTTGTTTATAAAATGTTTCTAATGGTTTTATTGTAGTAGAGTGAGTATTGGACCAACTTATTAGACAATATATTATATGGGATAAAAAAAAACAGGTGGCTGCACCCAACCTCTGTTACCCTTGGCTAAAGTAAGTCAGCGGAAAGGGGGTAAAAGTGGAAATTATTGGTGGGGACATGTCCACACCAGCCTTCATAAAGTTACACATGTGGTTGACATTTATTTTTGCCATCAAAATATCCCTATTTTTTAATGTTACAAAGGTAATAAAGTATTTTCCTGGATTCCAATAACATTACTGGATCGACATTTTGATTTTAAAGTATTTCACTGATTGGCCTATAAAGGGTTAAACTTAACTTTCTCGTTCTGTGATTTTAAAATTGGCCAAACTGTTAAAAGAAATGAAGGAACTGGAGGTTTCAGACATTTACGCTGATGGTCCAAAACCAAAGTGGACAGGAACATGTAAACACACTCTCCCCATAGCAGCCTTTCTGGCTTTGTTGTACATCAAAAATCCTTCAAGCGGTGACTGAGGATATTGGAAATGGGAAACCAGTACAGGGGACCCGAGAGATAAACTACATGATACAAAATGACACCAGCGCACGCACGCACCACCACACACGCATCATCTTCTTAGAGTTTATGGCTCCTTCTTTCTACACAGCTCTCCGACTGTAAATATTTAATGGATGTCAGTCCACTTCTTCCTCCTTTCCATTATTTCCTTTTCTACAATTGTTCGCTGCCTCTCAAGCTTTTTTGCCTTCACCACATCAGGGCCCCTGAGAGATCGCTAGATCTTGTTTCTGTATTGTTTGTGTGAATTTCTATTGCTTGGAGGCAGGCAGTAAAAATGTATTTTTGGACTGGTGTTTACTACATCACAGCTTTCCGGGAACAAATGCCACATCAGTTAGAGGCTGCTTACACTTTCGCAGCAGTAGCGTGCATTTGCTCACCATTCTGCAGCTAGTAGATATGAAACACATGTTTTGCTTCCTTGAAGTTTTGAGGTAAAAAACCTGTACGTACTTGAAATAATGATATCGCTATAAAAATATCCACATGCTGGTAGTAATGCTGTGCTTTTGGAAAATGAAGGAGGGGGTGAAAAGATCAGAATTGGCTTCTGACTGCCATGAGAAAGTCAGATAAAGTCACATGTAGGCAAAAAAATCGGAGTTGTGTCTCATTTAATGTGAAGATAACCGTTAGCCTAATCTGAGCATGTTTGTCCAGAGGTTTGGTAATGACGTAAAAAATAATTAATACATCTTTGAGCTCCCATATCTACGGAAGCCCTGAAAAACAAGTGTGGAAAAAAAATGTGTTGATAAGAAAACTTCTAAGAGGAAAAAAAAAAAATTATTTAAAAATCCAGATTAAGAGTTTTTTTTATGACTCTGTTGTTTGAGGTGAATAATTGTTTCAGTTTCCCAATAATTTTTATTAAAATGGTATAACTGAAATATATATAAACTGATAAATATAAATAATAATCATATTCATACCATTCCATGTCAATTCTGTTTCTGCTGGAGGTTTCTTCCTGTTAAAAGGGAGTTTTTCCTCTCCACTGTCGCTACAAGCATGCTTAGTGTGAGGGATTGAGTCAATGCAATCAACTGGTTTTCCTTAGATAGAAAACTTTGTATCAATTTGACTGTATGATCTGGTTGAACTGTAAAGTGCCTTGAGATGACGTGTTGTGAATTTGGCGCTATATAAATAAACTGAATTGAATTGAATTCTTTTAGCCATATCGAGTGTAACGGTTAGTTGAGAAATATTATCTTTTATAAGCAGGGGGTGATTTACTATAAGGCAATACTAGGCAGTTGCCCAGGACCCCAAGTTCCTGAGGGCCCCATAAAACTCTGTTTCCATGTATGGTTAATACAAATATTCCTTATTTGTGCACATTAATTATGTTTTTGATAAAAATCCTTTGGCTAAAATGCCATCAGAACGCTGATAATATTAAGTGTGTCTCAGCCCCCCCCCTTCAGTGTCCACCATATTGGATCAGTCCATTTGCTGCACATGTTCAGAAAGGTCCAAACAGACAGCAGCAAACCATTTGAAAACAAACCATGCAAAGAGCAGTGTTGCCAACTTAGCGCTTTAGTCGCTATATTTAGCCACTTTTCAGACCCCTCTAGCACTTTGATTTCTAAAAAGCTCCTAGCGCCAAATCTAGAGACTTTTTTCTGCTACTGGAGACTTTGGAGACAACATCTAAAAGCAGCGAACTCTGCTCTCCAGAGCGAGTAGATTGGTAACCCCGCCTCCTGCTCTCCTCTATCTTGTCTGCTGTCATGATTCATGCAGCTATTATTTCATCCAAATGAAAAATGGAGAACAGAGAAGCAGATCATGGCTTGTCTACAGTGAAAAGAAGGACTGGGTTATTTACTTTGGCCTTTTTGGAAACACAGGAAGGAGCAATCAGCTAAGTGAGCTTAGTGCTTGGAAAAAATCTTTCATTCCTTTAGAGGCAGCATGAAAAGTCAGCTGAGTACAAAACATAGAGAGGAAAACAAGAAGAAAAGGGACAAGAAGAGAGGGACACAACCTAGAACAGATAATGGATGTCTATTCTATTAACAAATTTTCTATCTGTAGAATGGGGCTGTTTATGTGTTATCTTCTCCATTCAGAGGGGCCCCTGCCTGTCTCTGCCTAGGGTCCCACATTTCCTAAATCCGCCCCTGATAATAGGAAAGAGCAGTCATGACGTTGTCCTACAAATATCCAGGATCACCTCCGTAATTCATTCTAGATTATGTGTAAATATTCAAATCGATATAAAACACTGATACCATTAAAACCAAACCTATTTTTTTCCTTTTATAGTCCAGAAATGATGACATTGGTTCTTGGAAACCAGGCCTCTGAATATACATTTGAAGAAAACAACATTCAGTGAAGGTCCATGTTTTTACGTCAGTTATTACAAAAACAAAGACTTAGCTAAATTAACCTTTTTTTTTTTTTCCTACATGCCTTTCAGGGCTTCCGTAGAAAGCCTTCAATGAATATTTCACTGAAGAAACTTGAGATCCAGTTTCTTTCTTTTGGTTCAAACTAGGGTCAGGGATGAACGTCTAATTTGACTAATTCATTACACAGATTTTAACACAAAGAAATTAATACAATTTCTTTCATTGGTACTAAAGTCCTAAGGGGAAACCTTTTGTTGAAAGTTAATTACTTTTTATTTTATTTTCTCTATCATGTTAATATCAGGTTGGGTGGAGGTTTGAAGAGGACTGGAGTTGAGGAGCAAGCCGAGGCTCTTGCAAGAGAATGTTTACATTTATTTAATGTCCTCAGACGTCGAGATAGAAGCAAAGCTCATTTGCTTATTCCCATGAATTCTCTCATGACCTTCAGCCTTGTCTAGATATGGAGGCAACTGATTTCTGTCATCCCCAATATTAACTCCATAACATAACTCCAGCATACAGACTGTGACAAGACTAAACAATCACCCCTATTTAGGCAGAGGAAAGGCACACTAAAAATATATTATCTCACAAACAGGCCAAGAAAAAATATGCTTCCACAGGACCCAAATTTAGAGACTGAAGCTGAAGGTGGTTTCTAGCAGATTTAATAACAAAAAGGGGTAAAAGAAACAAAAATCCACAAACATGAATCCCCAAAACCAAAAAATACTGAAAACCAGGAATAATCACAACAAAGACATGACGATAAACCAGACACAGTGACTGAGCAGGAGTTGCATTTATAGGGCACAAAAACAAAGAGCAGGCTAATCAGCAGATTGGGAGCAGGTGTGGACAGGGGAGTCTAGAAGGAGACTGACACAAGAGGGCAGCAGAGGGCAAACAAGAAATACATAAAAACTCAAATACAATTAAATATAAATAGAACCACAAAATGGAAATAAAAACAATGAAAACTCAAAGTTAAACTTAAACAGAACCAAAACCATGACAATAAAACCTTACTGTGTCTGAGGTCCATTTCAAAAAGAAGGTTTAACTAAAAACTCTTAGTTTTCTAAACCTGATATCAGTTTCCTGAACCTCTTTTTCTGTTGCCGTGGCAACATTCTGCTCAGAGCTTACCTGGACAGAGGCAGGTTTTATTCAGTTAACTTGGACAAATGCCCACGAGACGAAGCACAGGTCCTACTTCTTCGAACAGCTTTTCTCTACCTCATCTTCACCTGCTGATTGGTGCAATTCTCTCCTGTTAGTTTTCCTCTAAATATTAGACATTGATGGAGAAGCTTTTAACTGGTAGTTTTCCCTCTCTAATGTTACTGTGATGAGAACAGGCTTTGGCAGGGCATTTAAATATATATTTGTCTGAAAAGATATTTTGACAAATAAAATTCACTTTTTCCTAATCAGCATGAATGAAAAAAAAAAATAATTCTTCGTATCTAAACGAAATATTCTGCGTGTCTAGAAATTAATTTCAGATCTCCACATTCCTACTGTTACTGGTCAGCATTTGTATTATTTAGAACCTAAAGAAACATATTTCATATTTTTCTTTTTATCAAAGGCCTATATTTCCCAAAAAGTAAGAAAAAAAATCTATTATATATAACTTCTTATATTCACTGGTACGAATGTAACCGCCAGTGAAAACACATCTAATTTATTTAAAAACCTGAAATAGTTTTGTTGATTTGGAGGATTTCTGGGACGCTCTGTCATCCTAGGCATTCATTGGGTTTTGGGAACTGCTTAATATACATATACATATATATATAAATCCTAATAAAAATCCAGTTTCATTTGGGAGACAGTAACCCCAGGTCATAATGCTTGCACCACCATGCTGCACTGCAATGATGACCACTGAAAATGTTCTATACTTTTTCCATCAGGCTATTAAGGGAGTTCATTGGTTGAAGGAGTGTTTAAGCTAGGTTGATTTTTTTACCCAGCATGCATCAGAGCAGAGTTGTCCATTCTCCAGACTGACAGCTGTCCCAGCATGCACTGCTGCAGCAGAAGCTTCCAGGTTAGTATTAAAGTCGTAGGGAAGCGGCCGTTCCAGTTGTTGCATTTCCGAATTCTCCCAATCGGTGCCCGACTTTACACGAGTGAATAAAGTGAATGTGATTGGCTGATTATCAAGGGGGCGGGATTGTTGTGGCAGAAGGTTCGCAAGCAAATTTGGTTGTGGCCGGTTTGTTGGAAGCATCTTGCTAACCAGTTAGCATCTTAGTGCTAGCAGGTTCCCAATGGGAAATTCCATTGGGACCAAGTAGCACAAAATTGGTGACTTAGAAACGACGCTGTCAAGGAACGCTATGGACAGAGGAAACATGCAAGAGGAGGAGAGTTTAGTGTCGGAGGTCGTGGATGAGTCTCCTCCGTCATCCATTTTTTATTTAGAGGAGGAAAGCGGGGACGAAGATGTTGTGGAAGAGGACGCCAGGGCGGCAGAAGCTTGGTTTGGTGTAGAAGGCTTCCAGCCGTACATGTTTGAGCCCTTGCCTCGCAACGCTGCCAGTTCTGTTAGCTCTACGCCTGCCGAAGACACAGACGTCCATCCCCGTGAACACTGGGACGCAACTCAATGGGAAAGGAAAGGATTCTGATTTAGCTGCGACATATGATTTGATCAAATTTGACTGACAGATGACCGTTGATATATAATTGGCCGAATTTAGGTGTTCAGGCTGACATAGAACTAACTGGCCGGCATAAGATAACGAAAAAAAACACAGATTTTAAGACAGGATTTTTTTTTTTTTATAGAAATTTTCCAACTTTTGGGTCAATATGGTCTGATAAAGAGTGCATTTGTATACATGTTTAAGCCAGAATGATTTGACACTTAAATATGATTTCCCTACAACTTTAAGTTAAAAGTTCTCTTTTCTGTTGCTGTTGTTCTATAAAAGTACATTTTAAGATCATTTGAGGCAAGAACATTATACTTTAAGCATCACTATCTGGCCCATTTACTGATTTAGTGTTTTTTATTTTTTTTATTCTGAAGTTGAGAGGACCGCGGCAACCAGCGGAGCTTCTCGGCTAACCGCTGTCAGGGCTAACGTTAGCATAGCCGTGTGTGAAGTACCGCTGGCTCTCATGGCTGTTTTTTTTTCTTGGTTTTATTTGACAAAATATTAATTTGATTTGTGTTTATCTGACTGTGTTCATTATTATTCCTCCACTAAATGAAACAAGTAATAATTTATTATTATCTAGAGACTATTAGTAACAGGAGGTGAAATGAAGCTCCAGACGAGCTGAGCGTGTGGTGATGTCATCAGTACGCTTCTGTTCCAATTGACCCAGATTATATTGCGTGTTCCTCGTCTCCCAGAGTCCAGACTTTCCTGGGTTCTTCTCAAGAACATACTTGGCGAGGACACGACTCTGTACTTGCGTTCTAGTGAATTGACAGACGGCCTGCGTCTGTGTGGTTTTTCTCTCGACAGGTTTTTGCCAAACATGGAAACCCTGTTTATCATTTGTTAACTGGTGTGCTGTGGCACAGATGGTCAAATGCCCCCAAAACCAGTAGATCCTTGATTTAAATCCCAGGACTGTTTTGCATCGGTTGAAACAAACATTATGAAAGGGTTTGGTGACCCAGTGGTGAGAGAGGCCAGACCCCAGACCGTCCCTGAGTAAAAGCTGACAATGCTCTCCAGCACTGAGAGTTGCTCACTGCTCCCTGTGGGATGTGTGAGACACAGAGGTTAAACTGTTGTACTCCTCATTGACAGATAAAGAGGATGACTCTATTCCCTCTGTAAAGAATGGTTTTAGTTTAAAGGATGAAATGTCTGGAAAATCTCTGAAGATACCTCTATTGTTTCAGATTTATTTTAATTACTCAAAGACAGAACAAGTGGTGGGACTCAATTAAAACAGTTGAGTTAATTACAGGGTTCTTAATTAGCTCATCACATTTTAATTGGAAAACATAATGACAAAATAAACAACCTTTCAATTTAAAAAGCCCTTTATGTTCCTAAATTATTTAATAAATAAACATATCAAACTTCCTGATCCACACACACCTCCTCCAGCTGCTCCAAGGGACCCCGAGGCAAAACCAGGCCAGCTCACAGACAGAGTCCCTCCAGCGTGTCCTGGGCCTATGAGGCCTCCTCCCAATGGGACAAGCCTGGAACGACCAGGAGACACCGAGAGGAGAAACAGTAGTGGTAGAATCAGGAAGTCTGGGCATCTCTGCTTAGACTGCTGCCTCTGTCATCCGGTCCTGCATAAAGCAAAAGATGATGGATGGATGGATGGATGGATGGATGGATGGATGGATGGATGGATGGATGGATGGATGGATGGATGGACGGATGGATGGATGGATGGACGGATGGACAGAACAATTATGCAGATTTTAAGCTGAAAGTCTTTGGTAAAAAAGAAACAAACTAAACATCCAGGTGTCAGGATCCCAGTTTTGTGTTTGTCCGTTTGTCTTGTCTTTTGTGTTTCTCCCTTCCACCACCAGGAGGCGCCTCCTCACACACCTCCAAACGGTTACCTCATCACCGGACTGCTCTTAAGCTGCTGGTTGCCACTACTTCGACGCCAGGGTGTTTGCCAGTTTGGGGTACTCTAGCCAAGCCTTGTTTATGCTGAGTCTAATCTGAGTTTTTGCATTTTGAGTTTTTGTTCTCTAGCCAAGCTGAGATCACATTGAGTTTAACTGAGCGCTTGTTTCTCCCTGAGTCTCAGCTTTGTTTGTTCTTTGCCCTTTGGCAGGAAGCCTTCCTGCAAACTGGACCTTTTGGACCGCCTCCTCCCAAGTGGGATCAACTGAGTCTTACACTGAGCGACGGATTCCAAACAGGAGGTTTGGATCCAGCCACCTTT
The DNA here is from genome assembly GCF_016077235.1 of Cyprinodon tularosa. Classification (NCBI taxonomy): domain Eukaryota; kingdom Metazoa; phylum Chordata; class Actinopteri; order Cyprinodontiformes; family Cyprinodontidae; genus Cyprinodon; species Cyprinodon tularosa. The sequence continues at coordinate 859,529 of NW_024039284.1, read as the reverse complement.
GAGCACGCTGAGATCACTCTCTGAGTAAGGAAGTCATCTTCACAACGACCCGTTCAAGAACCACAGGAAAACTGAGTTGCAACCAGCGGTTGCATCGTTCCACTCCGTCTGAGTTCTGGGTAAACCCTGTTCCGCCCTCCACTAATCAAACAAACCCTGGAAGACCAACACACAGACTGGAGTCTACGTGTCTCTTCTTCTCTGGAAACGTGAGTGCCAACAAATCCTCTCCTTCAAGATTACTCCAATTCCCCACTGAGCCTGAATCTAACAGTCTGTCTTCCCCTCGTCTTCCAGTTCCGGTCCGAGCAGAGTTCGAAGGAACTCAAAATACTCTTCAATAAAACCCGTTAAACTTTTACTCTGTGTCTCTGTTTGGCTTCACTGCATGTGGGTCCGAGCTTTAGATAAAATCATGACACCAGGTTTGTAGAATTAGATGCATCTGATAAAAATGTCGCTACTCTGCATTAAATCATAGGTTAAAATGTTTTCAATTATGTGTCTATTTTACCCGTCTTCTGGTTATTATTGTGCAAAAAGATTGGATTTATAGTAATGCAAATTAAGTGTTATATAACAGCACAGGTCTGAAGAAAACTGTCCTTCATAGACAATAGAATATACCTGTCATTATGGAAGGTTATTGGCTCTGAACCACAGAGATAAGGAACCAACAAAGAGTTTATTTAAGGGCATAGATGGACCAGAGAGGAAAGGCGGTGGACTGGATCTCCCCTGTTCTGCATAGTAGAGAGAGAAGAAGCTGTTTTTTTTCCAGGGAAGATGACAGTCAGGCTTTCAGAGAGCAGCTGGGGCTGTTGGTCCTGAGCAGATCATTCCTCACCATGTTTGAACCATGTTGGAGGGTGAACAGGCAGGTGAGGCTCAGGCAGGAGGGATGCAGTCCCACAATTTACACACAATATAAGAAATAAATAACAAATAACTATTACAAAACAACTAAGAATAGCACATTCCCACACACATCATCCATGATGATTAATGGTTATTTGTGGTTGCATTTAGTTTTGTTATTGCTGTCTCTCTAAGATGATTGGTTTTTGTTCTGATTGCTCTGTATCGTCTGCCTGAAGGCAACAGTGTGAACAGAGAATGTCCGGGATGAGAAGTGTCCTTTGTTATGTGTTGTGCCTTTTTTAGACAGCGGCCGCTGTGCAAGTCCTCCAGTGAGGGGAGAGAGCAGCCAATGATTTTGCGGGCTGTGTTCACAACCCTTTGCAGAGCTTTCCTTTGAGCCGCAGTGCTGCTGTTAAACCATACACAGATGCAGTAAGTCAGTATGCTCTCTATGAAGCACTTGTAGAACGACACCAGCAGTTTCTCCTTGATGTTGTTCTTCCTCAGGGAGTACAGTCTTTGCTGGGCCTTTTTTCTCAGCTCCAAGGTGTTGATGTTCCATGTGAGGCCCTGTTCAATGTGGACCCCCAGGTCAGCTACCCTCTTCACACATTTTCCCCCAATGGTTAGTGGTGTAATGTCAGTTTTTTTCCTTGTCCTTGTTACTGGAATCTTTGGAGGCATTTGGGTGAGGATCTGGATTATTAGGAGAGAAACAGATACACGGAGGAAGATTTATGCTCTGAAAATAACTGAGAAGTTCAGCCAGGAGTTGGTCTAGTATCATAATGGAAGCGATTAAGAACCCTTCTTCTTCTCTGAAGTTTAATGGCGGTTAACTTTGAAAAACTTGAAAGCGTATTACTGCCACCTACCAGTATGGATTGTGGAACAGAATGACAGCACACTAAGTAATAAATTCATCTACTTTACTTTATATCAATATAATAACCAAATATCCTCTATTTTTATCTAATATTATTACTATTTATTATTAATAATAACTTTTATGTTCTAGAGGCTCCTGTTCTTCTCTCCATCTCCAACCTTTTAACTATATTTTCCCAACTAATGCTAGGCGTACACTGTGCGATTTTTTCAATCGTTTCACGCAGCTACAGCTCACGCTGTACGATGAAACCTCAGGGTTTAAAAGTTCTCAGCTCACCATGTTTGTTCTCACACTGTGCGACCCGACGCTCTGATGCAATCTACCTGCTCTCACTGTACGTCTAAAAACCAGGTGGGTCTCAGCTCCGCAGTGAGATGGTGCTACTCGGACTCGTCTATCCTGAAGCCAAACCAGTAGCAGAGGAACATGAAGCTCACTAGAGTGAAACGCGCTGCCTTGGATATTTGGACAATTTAGTGCTGAAAGCCCTAAAAAGAAAAGGAGACGACGTATTTGGACAAAGACATGGCTGAGCTAACGTGGCTACTATGGTCTGTCAGTTTGACAGAAACATGTGAGAGGAAGAAGACAAAGAATCTTTGTTTGCCCACTGAGCGATTTGCCCACGACCGCCTTATGACGGCCGACTGAAATTCTAACATGTTTGATTTTCTCCTGACCTACGATTCCTGATGGGGAGGTGGTCGTTAGAGGCTGACTGTTCCCTACACCACGCACCATCAGGCTGTAGGGGTGCATGATATAATCGGCCCCCTATCGGTATCGGCCTTAAAACTGAATATCGGACATCGGCCACCCCACCGATATTTAACCCGATATTTGATCAGCTTCTGAGTTTCTAAAGTCTAAAAAAAAAAAATATATACTTCTTCTTCTTCTTCCTCAAAAACTTCATTTTTACAGACTAAAAAACTTCTAAAGACGAGGGAAAAAATTAAAATATCCCAATATCTTCATATGCTGATATATTGCCATTTAAAAACACCATATCAATCTCTTTTACTAATGAAATATTGCTATATGTCATCGTTATGCTACGAAATCCCCCGAAAATTCATGAAATGTTGCCATATTTTTATATGTTGATATATTGACGCGGTATCGATCTATTTTACTAACAAAATCTCACAAGAATTTGCAAAATATCATGAGAGTTTGTAACAGAACGATGAAATTTCACCAGATTTTGAAAGTAAAATAGATCGATACCGCGTTTTAAAAAATCAATTTGATATCAGCATATGAAAATATATTTGAGTATATTATTTTTCAAAGTGTCAGAAATGGATAACAAAACTGCTATTTTCAATGACTACTTATTTTTGTCCAGCTTTAACATCGGTATCGATATCGGTTATCGGCAACATGAGTTTTAAAATATCGGCATATCGGATATCGGCCAAAATCCCAATATCGTGCATCCCTATCAGGCTGGAAGTCGGCCCGATCGAAAAATTCTCACAGAACTGAAAAATCAGACCAAAAAGGGTAAAAAATCGTAAAGTGTCCGCCTGGCTTCACTTCTTTAAGTCCCCAAATCTTCTGAGCTCCTCTGGCAATGATCCTGATTTTCTCTGTCTTCTGCTTGGCTTGGTCTGTGTAGTTGAAGACATAGACTATGAATAAAAATAGTTCCTCTACTGTTTGTCCACAGAGTGAAATTATCTTCTCCTCTACTTTATTCTGAGCATGATTCATTTCTCCTTCTTTTGTCCTTGAACTCTCCTCACTGCATCATAGTTTATATATTTTTTTTGTTTTAACCTGTTGTATTTCCACTGCTTCCTTTCTCTCCTCACATCCTCCAAAGTTAACTCTCTGCTGGCCTCCACAGCTGCAGCTCCTTTCTTCTGTTTCTTCCCAGCACTCCTCCATTCTGTGTTCTTCTCTGCATTTTGAACGCCTTTGCTCTCCCCTACAAGCTGCTGCCAGGTGTCCGTAGCTCTGACACCTGTAGCACCTGAGTGGAGGCGGGATGAACGGCCTGACTGGGAAACTCATGAAACCTGTTCCAACTCTTCCTGGTAGAACTGATGCTGAGACTCTATCAGCAGGGACTCGCTGCCACCATTTCCCCTTCTATGCTTTTATAAAGTCTCTGTCTCTTGTTAACCTGGCCTCCAATAAAGTTATTATGTAATCTATCTAAATCCCCATTAGTTGGTATTAGAGCTGGGCGATATAGAAAAAAAGCTTATCGATAAAAAAAATGCATATTGATCGATATCGATAATTATTGAAAAGATTTGAAACCATATTTTATGTGCAGCTCTGCTTGGACTGCTTTATAATATTGCTAAATGATTTAATTTTAATAAAAAACACAAACACAGACTTCGAATTAAATCTTTATTTAACCAACTTTTTTAACCATAACAGAATTGTTTTAAAGAAAAATTACTTAAGAGACCTGAGTTATGTTATTAAATACTGACAAAGAATAAACTAAAGTGACCAGAAAAGGTACCAAAATAAATTTATATAAATAAATGGACCCCCCCCCCTCAATTGTTAGAACTACGTGGGAAACTGGCCAGAACTGAATATATATATATATATATATTTTCCCGAAATTCCCGAAGATTCCTCGGAGGCGATGCAGATGCGCGCCGGGGCCTCCACATCTCGTACTCCTGCGGGTGTGAGCGGCTGAGATGATAAAAAAAAGTTGGTTGTGTTATCAGACTTGGTTTTCACTGGTTCCCGACACATTTTCCAGATGACTGTGGTTTGTTTTTGGTCCGACTTGCCATGACCGAAATACTGCCAGACTGCCGAACTACAAAAACCTTCTTTGGAACAATTTCCTCCGCCTCTCCTTGCTGCATCTTCATGTGCTCTGTGTTGTGGTTTGAGAGGGCAGCGCTTGGTGACGGCGTGCCTGGGTCCGCGATTGTGATTGGTTGGGAGGAAGCAGTGACTAGCATAAACCTACATGCTAGGCTACAATGAGAAGGAAGGAAAACTGCGTTTCTTTATCGAACTTTTTTCGACTCTCTTTTTTTCTATAGCGCCACACGTCTATCGATCGATATATATCGTTATTGAATTATCACCCAGCCCTAGTTGGTATTCCTGTTATCACTCCTTTCACTGTTTTATTCTCTCCTACTACTTTTATTGTCCTTAAAGGTACAGAGCAAGGAGATGAACTCTATGCATGTAACCCCTCCCCTTGAGTAGCAGTGGGCTGCCATTGTGTGGCGCCCAGGGAGCAGTGTGGGGTAAAGGGTCATGCTCAGGGACCCAGAGTGGCAGTCTGTGGGAGTGGGACTTGAACTCATAACCTCAGGATTAAAGCTCTATACCGTAACCAATAGGCCACCACTTTATCTCTGACCTCTTTTTCCTCAGTGTTTAAAATCCAATGCTTTGTTTTTTTTTCTCCTCGTTTTTGCAAATTACCAGAAAGTTTCCATCTCTCACTTCCTTCTCTAATTTGACTTCCTCAATTTTCTTATCTATTTCTCTGGAAATCAAATCGGGCTTAAATGACTGTTTATCTTCTCTGTCAACCTTCCTTTGCACAACTCTTTCTTCATCTGAACGCTTTCTTCTAATTCCAGTTTATTTCCTTGATTCTCAAACCACCTTTCTCCCCTTTTACCTCCTCTATCTTTCTCTTTCCCATTTGAGACTGTTGTCCATCTTTCTTCGTCATCATCTAATTGACTTGTCATATGGTTCAATCCACCAACCAGTAAGGCCAAAAACATTTTTTACCAACTACTTGTCCGAGCGTGTCTTTGGCTACCTTCACCCAGCGGCCTGAAGTGACCAAAATCTGATTTTTTTGCCTACATGCGACCTGTATCTACTCTTTTCGTGACAGTCTGAACGACACAGATCAGATTTTTTCCAAAGCGACCCAGACCACTGGGCTCTGTGGTCCTGAGTACAATATGAATCTGATCTTTTGGCCCTTCAGACACAGGTCGCATTCAAACCAACCTGAATGCCATTAATACCCGACAAAGGTCACTATTCTACGTATTGCTACGCAGAAGCAGCAAGAAAAACAACAATAATGGCGAACGATGATGCGGATAGCAGTCTTTATGTTTGACCATCTTGAAAAAATTGTGCATTTCAAGGTTGGGAAAGATTGCGAGATGCTATCCAGCACTATTTCAATTCTATTCAGTTTATTTCTATAGCGCCAACTCACAACATGTCATCTCAGGTCACTTTCCAGTTCACCAGATCATCCAGTCAGATTGATTCAAAGTTTTCTATCTAAGGAAAACCAGCTGATTGCATCGACTCATTGACTCTTCAGCAATCCCTCACACTAAGCATGCTTGTAGCGACAGTGGAGAGGAAAAACTCCCTTTGAACAGGAAGAAACCTCCAGCAGAACCAGGCTCAGTGTGAGCGGCCATCTGCTGAGGCCCACTGGGGTTCAAGGAGACAGAAGCAGACATAGAAAAAGAAGCATAGATACAAAAGGCAACTGTCAACCAGCTCCACAGGCGGCCCCGTCCAGGAAACACACAGCCAGGCAGACGAGCTCCGAGCCAGCTCCCATGTCAGAGGATGAAGAGAGCACATCCAGTTAGTCACAGTCAGAGAAACAGGACTACACTGGAAAACAGGCCAAGCTCCAACATCTAGAAACAAAGGTGTTGATGGCAGCAGCACAGCTGATATTTCTCTCCAGGATGGAGTCACAGCCAAACAGGAACAGATGAGGCAAAGCTACCATCCATGTTTACTTCCGTAAATACAGAGCACGCTGGCTTGTGACATCATTGCGTCCTCTACTGCGCATGCGGGACACTACAGCTGTATGAATGTAGTTCACATTATATAAAATATATATATTTTATATATACAGGTAAAAGCCAGTAAATTAGAATATTTTGAAAAACTTGATTTATTTCAGTAACTGCATTCAAAAGGTGTAACTTGTACATTATATTTATTCATTGCACACAGACTGATGCATTCAAATGTTTATTTCATTTAATTTTGATGATTTGAAGCGGCAACAAATGAAAATCCCAAATTCCGTGTGTCATAAAATTAGAATATTATATATATAAACTAATCAGCTGATTAACTCAAACACCTGCAAGGGCTTTAAATGGTCTCTGTCCAGTTCTGAAGCCGACACAAACATGGGGAAGACTTCAGATTTGACAGCTGTCCAAAAGGCGACCATCGACACATTGCACAAGGAGGGAAAGACACAAAAGATTATTGCTGAAGAGGCTGGCTGTTCTCAGAGCTCTGTGTCCAAACACATTAATAGAGGCAAAGGGAAGGAAAAACTGGTCAGAAAAAGTGTCCAAGCGATAGGGATCACCGCGCCCTAGTCAAGATTGGGAAAAAAGACCCATTCAAAAATGTGGGGGAGATTCACAAGGAGGGGACAGCTGCTGGAGTCAGTGCTTCAAGATCCACCACCAAGAGACGCTTGAAAGACATGGGTTTCAACTGCCGCATACCTCGTGTCAAGCCACTGTTGACCACGAAACAGCGCGAAAAGCGTCTTACCTGGGCTAAGGAAAGAAAGAGCTGGACTGCTGCTGAGTCCAAAGTCATGTTTTCTGACCAAAGCAAATTTTGCATTTCCTTTGGAAATGGAGGTCCCAGAGTCTGGAGGAAGACAGGAGAGGCACAGGATCCACGCTGCCTGAAGTCTAGTGGAAAGTTTCCACCGTCAGTGATGGTTTGGGGTGCCATGTCATCTGCTGGTGTCGGTCCACTCTGTTTCCTGAGATCCAGGGTCAACGCAGCCGTCTACCAGCAAGTTTTAGAGCACTTCATGCTTCCTGCTGCTGACCTGCTCTATGGAGATGGAGATTTCAGGTTCCAACAGGACTTGGCACCTGCACACAGCGCAAAATCTACCCGTGCCTGGTTTACGGACCATGGTATTTCTGTTCTAAATTGGCCAGCCGACTCCCCTGACCTTAGCCCCATAGAAAATCTGTGGGCTATTGTGAAAAGGAAGATGCAGAATGCCAGACCCAAAAACGCAGAAGAGTTGAAGGCCACTATCAGAGCAACCTGGGCTCTCATAACACCTGAGCAGTGCCAGAAACTCATCCACTCCATGCCACGCCGCATTAATGCAGTCATTGAGGCAAAAGGAGCTCCAACCAAGTATTGAGTATTGTACATGCTCATATTTTTCATTTTCATACTTTTCAGTTGGCCAACATTTCTAAAAATCCCTTTTTTGTATTAGCCTTAAGTAATATTCTAATTTTATGACACACGAAATTTTGGATTTTCATTTGTTGCCACTTCAAATCATCAAAATTAAATGAAATAAACATTTGAATGCATCAGTCTGTGTGCAATGAATAAATATAATGTACAAGTTACACCTTTTGAATGCAAGTACTGAAATAAATAAAAATATTCTAATTTACTGGCTTTTACCTGTATATAAAAAACACAAAAGAATTGGAATTGAGCATTAAGGCCTGCAGTGTGTCCTGAGCAGCCACACCTCAGTCCTGATGCTCTCCTCCTGGTTTCAGCTCCTTATGAAGATCCCCTGATTAATGGGGTGAAGAACACCTGCCTGCCACACCCTGCAGAGAGGAAGAGGGAAGGAGCCATGCCAACACAACCTGCACAGTATGACAATGCATGGCTTTTTATCATTAATAGTATACAGAAAGCCGTGCAGATCTGGAAAATGTTAGAATAACAATACTCCCTTCAAAGCGTTGCTTCTGTTCGACATTTTAAGTTTGCTTTTTCTGGGTCATTTTAACATCTAAGAAAATGTCAAGTTGCCCAGCGAGCAGACCACAATCAAGCAAAAGGTTTCTGATTATTGGGCAATTTTAGAAAAATAAGCAACAGCAAATTATTTTACATAAATGTCTAAAAAGGGCAGGGTGACATTTTATTTAGAGAAGCTGAGAAATGACTTCTACCGGCAGACACAGGGCCTGTTTCCAACGACAATAAATCTTGTTATTAGGAAAAATGTGCAAAGAACTGATAAATTTACATCTTACACTTTAAAAAATAGTCTCATTAGTTTTGTCCTCATGTCCGCTGGGTTCCTTGGTCGACTTCTTCATCTGCTCTGATAATCAGATCAACTTAGTGTCATGGACCGAGGGCAGATGGGAAACTGCAGGCGGGGGGGCGGGGCACCGCCCAATCTCAGATACTCTGTAGTGGGAGAAACACAGGTAAGTGACCACGATCATCTGACAGAAGATGATTTTCTGAGTTGGTCATTTACCTGGTTTAACAGTCCAGTCCAAGAATGTCCCCAAGTGCTGCAGTCCCAGAGGTCATGCTGGAAGCCGATCCTTGAAGGGATCCAGAACAGACAGGAACAGGATCCAGATCAGGCAAGAATAGAAACAGGTGGCAGGATCCAGACTTCCAGGCATCCACAGGATCCCAGGAGGGTTCAGAGTCTGACTGGGACCAGAAGCATGACCAGGTGGTCACGCACAGGAGCAGACAGGATCAGGTGCAGACAGGCAGGCTCAGTGGAAGAGGGTAGCCGTTACAGGATGTGGAAACAGAACTTGATGCAGGACTTTAAACTGGTCTCCTCCCTGGAGCCAGGCTTACTTTGATAAAAACTGAACCTCCCCACATAATGAGCCAAAAACCCAGAGGACTCAGCAGGGGAGGAACAGTGGACGATTAGGAGACGAGACAAACACAAAAACCCTCTTTCCACTGGCCTCCAGGATCCAGGACATGAACCAAGAAATAAAACTAACAGACAGGCTAACAGAAAGACAAGTAATGATCTGGCCCTGAATGCTCAGGCTGAACTGAATATAAACCAGAGGAAACAGGTGAGAGGAATAAATTATAATTGAGGCAGGGAGGGAAAACGACAGGTGAGAGGAATGACTAATTAAGGGGGAGCAAACAGGCCAGATCATGACACTTAGATCCAAAAACTCTGGCCTTGCTCATTGGCACATCAACATGTCGTACTGCTTATCATTCAGGGAGAGCTGCAGCTTTCCAAGCTTTTCATAATTCTGGGAAATAGTTTATGAATGAAAAATGTTTAAGTTAGGCTATAATCAAGTTCTGGAGGAAGCGGTCTGCTGTCTCTGCTCCTCTCTGCAGCTCTTTCTATTTAGACAGAAACTATTCTATTCTATAATTATAGAATTGAGGACACTTATTTAATTTAGAAAAAAAGAATAAAGGAGGTATATTCTGAAATACTTTGCTTATTAAATAATTGGGAACAATGATTGAATGGAGAAGATGAGGTGATTTAAAGCACACAGACGAAGATCCACCTTTTTCCTTCTGAACTCCGACAGAGTTTGACTCATATGTTAATTAGACAGAAGAGGAATTTGAACCACAGCTCACCTCACAGCCGCCCTTTTCTCACCCACACAGGATGATTTGTAGAATCGACTTTTCTTTTTTATTTGCTCCCCGATCTTTCCACTTTGTCACTGGCCTTTCTTAAAGCATCAGCGCCGTCTCCCTCTAATTGGAAGTCATTGTTGAATCATGACAAGAGCGTGAAAGTCTGCATCTGTGCACAGCAGGTGCCTCAGCGGTTGGCAGAGGTTCAGTAATAACGGTGATTCAGACGGCAGAAATCTGGAGCCTGGCACCAACTTTCTGCTTCTGAGCCACAAATATTTCTGCTTCTACCGCCTCCAAAATTATACAGAAAAATGAATATTGTTCTAAGCTGATAGTTTTGAACAAATAGTGTAAAATAAAATGGGGTCCAGTGATTTAAGAAATGCTGATTCCTATTACAGTAGCAGGCATTCAAAATGGCCGTTGCCAGTGTTAAAGAAAAATGATTATTTTTAGTTTTTAATACAGTTAATCTTATGGCATGTGTAAAAGGTATGTTGAACACTCTCATTTTGAACATATTTCTTAATTTTGAACAAGTTTGTGTTAATGATTTAAAACTAAACTATTGATGGGTAAGTATTCAAAGTATAGCAAGGAAAATGTAGATCAAAGGGGATCTCGCAATGAGGCTCCTGTTGTTTATCAGGGAGGACAGGAGGCAATAAAATGAGTATCTCCTGGAGGGCAGCATCATTTGAGGCTCGAGGAGAGAAGTCTGCTTGGGTCACAGAAGATCAAAAGTCTTCCAAAACTAACATCTGGGATGGTGTAAAACTGAATACAATGTAGAATGTTAAAACACTAACATTTAGTTTTTAAGACATTTTTCTAAGTACTTATAGCATGTTTTTTAAATGAAAATTGTATTATCTGATTTTAGAATTAACTAGTTTAGTAGATGATGAATGTATTTGAAAATTGTACTATCTGTGACCATATCAGAATCAAATGGAAATTGTTTGAATGAAAATGTTTTTTTTAGTATTAGAAAATTGCTCAGGATCTATGCTAAATGGGGTTTTGGAAAATGTGTTAGCTTGTATACTTAGGATTGAATATTATGTTTCATAGGTCAGAAAAAGGAATTGTACCTCATGTTCTGTTGATTCTATGTGTTATTTTTGGTTTAAGGCAGGATTCAATCTTGTGCAGAAGAGCAAAACTGGGTTTGTGAAGATAACCTTTCCTTGAACCAAATTACTGAATTTAAGTTTGTTCCTGAGAATTTATAGCAGGAGAGCAGCTATCTGTGAAATCTTATCTTATGTTTTCCTTAGCCAGATGACTTTAGAATTCCTGGAGGCCAGGACAAGCTCTCCGCGTTTTCTTGGTAAACAAAGGAGCAAAAGGCCTTTGATTTTTGCCGTAAATTAGGAGAAGTTCTAAGTTTTTCTGAGTGTCCAAGGTAGCTTCCAATTGGTCAAGCGGAGGGACGCCTTAACTGAATATACTAAAAGGAAAGACACACCTACATTATAAAACTTTCTACACAGAAGTAACAAATCAGATTTGCTCTTGCAACTCTCCAAAGATGTCTTTGTACGTCTTCGCTTTCTTTCCTTCTCTCCATTTATGTCAGGTAAATGAATGTATGTCTCCGTTGTTCTGCAGTTTCTGGTGTAAGTTTATGCATTGTCTTATATTGGATTAAACTCTGTAATTCTGTGACGTCAACACGCATTGTTGGTTTCCTTGTGGCCACACACAGCTCGCCGGGAGGGCCTGGGATCAGAGGAAGAGAGAGAGCCAAACTTTTTCTAAAGTTAACTATTTTAGAATATTTTCTTCCTTAACACCAGTCAAACGCCAGCCGAATAGCAGCCCACTTCCCTTCAACTCCCAGCAAAATCCCCTCCAACTTCCAGTCAGTTCTTCAAATGGTGATATTGCTTATTAAACGCAGAGAGCAATCCAAACCACCTGATTCTGAAGAGTCTTTAACGTCACTGTGGGACAATCCGGATTCATGTGATTGAATCCAGGCTCGTTGGAAAGCTTTCCAGGCAGGGGAGGATCTAGGATTCCAGGAGATCAGGGGCTTAGCCCCGAGGGTGAAGATGAGCGTGTAGACTTTCTGCTAAATCCCGTTCTAATGTAAAATATGACAGATTACTGGATTAAAGAAATTTCCAGTATACTACATGCTATCACACATAACAATTAGAAAGAAATTAATTTACCTGCAAGTCTTTAACTGTGTTTATTTCTTTCTTCAAGAACAAGCTCTGTGGAGACATTTGATCATTATTTGCCAAAGTTATGAAGGGAAATCATATATTTTAGCCACCTGATATAATCTGCTCCCCCATAACACGGGAAAAATTAAACAAATCCTGTGAATTTTGAAACTGTCATTATTTTTCTATATTATGTTTGAAACATTTATTATTTTATATTTTGAAATCTTAAATAGTTAATAAAAATATGTCAATTCTCAATTCAAAATGTCTGGAATAGCATTACTTCAGACATTTTGAATTGAGAAAGCTCTCTGGATGGAAAACGAAACATCTTCAAACTTGGAAAACAAAGTCCAGCGGTTTTGGTTTGAACTTTTCTTTTGAAATATATTTGTAAATTTTTAGATAAACATTTAAGCAGAAAATAAATTTCATAAAGATCATCAAAGGGAAACGGATTATATCAGGTGGCTAAAATATATGATTTCCCTCTCATAACTTTGGCAAATAATGATTTAATGTCACCAAATCCACAGGAGTTAAAGATTTGTAGGTGAATGAATTCCTTCCCATGTTATGAAGGAGGAACGGAATATTCCAGGCAGCTGAAATATCCATTCTCTCCTCTCCTCCTCCCACATGTTTAGGAAATAAACAGCAACTGTTTCCAAATTGTCAAAAAATGTTCTGTTTGATATCATGTAGTATACTGGAAATTTCCTTAATCCAGTAATCTGTCATATTTTACATTAGAACAGGATTTACCAGAAAGTCTACTCTCATCTTTTCTGGAAATCTTAATTTTTGTGTCCAGCCATCATCCAGTTTCCGTCCTCTTATATCAGCAGTGAAAAATGATAAATACTTCTGACTTTTATTTCTGTCAGGCTTAACTGACAGAAGTTGGAAAAAGACAGATTCTCTTGACGTTTAAAAAATTACACAAAACAGCTTAAAAGGACCTCGTCTATTTATTTATTTTACAATTTTATAGACAACAGCTGCTGATTAAACTGGATGTTACAACATTGACATGAATGAAAATGGTCCCATCCGCCATGTTGGCCTCTCTGGCTTCAATGCGTGCTTCCGACACAAGGGGAGCAGAATTTTATACAACTCCAGGACAAAGAACGTCTGGAAGTCAGTCAGAGCTTCACATACCTGCTGGGACATCAGTCTGTTTAGCAACAGCTAGTGGGGACTTCTTCTGCACAGGAATGTTACAGGCTGCTTTCCTGCCTTTGCTGCCACTCTCTGGTGAATTCCAGTACTGCACATTTTACTCAGATCAGCTCAGAAGCGAGATCCGGGGCTCTTGGGGAAACATCCGGGGCTGCAGCCCAACTAGCCACCCCCTAGATCCGCCACTGTTTCCAGGGGAACCACGCCACAGTTTCTCAGTTGGACCCAAAGTCTCTGAGCAGAATTATTGGATCCTTGAGTTACTCCATGTTGTTCTACTACCGAAAAACCCCAGAACATCAAACCACCACTCAGAACTTTAACTTTCCATAACTTCTCCACAGAAAAGTTAATATTTTTGCTGAAAATTCTCTAAAGGATTTACTGATATTTAATTATTTAGTGTTTGAATTGTTTTAGGTTAGCAGTGGTTTATGTGATAAAACTCTCCCATTAAATCCTGGATCTCTTTCTTGAATCATGACCTCTGACCTCCTGCTGAAAGCGGTGGAGCAGCAGTGGAAGCTGCCAGGCCAGCCATATGGCTCCGTCTGCAGAAACTGCGCTAGTTTGTTAACGTTTTTGTTGATAATCACAGAGTAGAAAAATTCTCTTGCATCTTTTAGTTGTACATTATATTGTTTGTCTATAGATTTCATAGTGAAGCTGGAGTGCGTTCTTTCACAACAGCAGTTTAGCTTTTCGCCACTCCCTCTTTTCCTTTCTCACTTTTGGAGCATTTCTCCTTGGAGATTTTATCTTCCCATAGACATGATTTACTTTAACTGGAGGAATGCAAACATCCATGATAACATGCTTTCTTATAAAATGATTTTAGTCTGTTTAAATGTTACCAAATGGGGCAGGTGTGAATACATGCTTAAATATTATGGGTTCACCTGGATTAACTTTCAGTACTCTCTTGGAGTAATTCCCGTAGGTAGTAGGTCCCGTAGAGCGGACACATGTCCTCTCATGGCACAGTAAAAGAAACAGGATTACACTGGAAATGATCTACTGTAGAAACAAAGGTGTTGATGGCAGCAGCACAGCTGATATTTCTCTCCAGGATGGAGTCACAGCCAAACAGGAACAGACCAGATGAAGCTACTATGAGGAAAAGCAGAGAGAGCAGAAGGTTAGAGATTGAACTAACAGATTCTGCATAGTGGGAGAATAGAGATAGAATGAAGCAGAATGATGAAAAAGGGGTCCCTATGTCCTCCAGCAGTCCAAGCCTATAGCAGCACAAATACAGAAAACAACTCAGGATAATAACTAAATATTTTGGATGAAGTATAAGAAAGGTTGAGCCAAGGATAAATGTCTATCCGGACTATAATTCTCCGGCTGATCAGGATGTTAAAGGAAAAGTCTGGTCAGCAAGTAATGCTCAAACTAATCTGCTTGCAGGGATTTAATGAATTTAGCCTTAATCAGTAAAAAAATAAAGACAATAATTTTCATGGCGATCACTGAGTCTGAGAGCGGCCATTTTTGCCCAAATCTAGTAGCCCCTCCCTCCTGCCATCTTCCAGCAGTGACGTCACGGTGCGGTAAGCCTAGCGCCATTCTCCCCGCTTTACAAGCTAAATCAATGGGAACTACTAGACACATCTGCAATCAACAACGATTATTGAAGATTTCCAGAGGACTTCACCATTGAAATTCACCAGAGCTATAGTGAAACTGACAATGCCCACGTGCATGGCAGCTGGATGCTGGAATACATCGGGTAAAAGTGAAAGAAAAGAGTTATTCCACCTTTCTGATTCCTGATCCTCCACGGACGGGTTGGTCGTTGGATCGCCAACTTGAAGAGGGAGGATTTGCCATCGAACTTCTGGCCAGAGAAAAAACCCGTAATATGTAGCCAACATTTGGAAGAAGAATGTTTTCAAGATGACTTGGATAATAGCGCGTTGTGACAAACACCAGATACAGCACTGGGACTTGATCAACAGCCGATACCGCACCGTGACGTCAGAAACCTACATCCAGTCCCTGATTGGCTGCCATGATTTCATAGAAAAGCTCGTTCCATCCTCATCTTTCACCATTCCTCTCTCTCCATGTGGTGCTGCTGTTTGGTGCTTCAGCTCTATTCTAGCAACACGAGGTGGTGAACGAGTTGTGAACTCCTTCACCACCTTGGATTCACCGCTGGCTGCTTCACCACGAGGTTTATACTGGAAATCTGTTTGAGTCTGCCGTGTTTGCTACAGCTACAGCATGCAGTCTGAACAGACCATAAAAATGGATGTAATGTGTATGATTGTTATTTATAGTATACCCTATTTTCTGAGTAATATTAATACTTTAATTTTCACCACCCTAGAAAATGTTTTGAAAACTCTAAATCACAAACTCTGCATCACACTGATAACACCAAACCAAAACACTGCATAATTGCACCACTTATATTTAATGCTCTGAACTTCCATATCAATGCTTTTTTCTTTTTCTTTTTTTTGCACCATGTTTTTTTTTTTCTCCCACACTGTTTACACTTGATTACTGCTGCACTTTAAGGAGTGGAAATGTCATAAAGGTTGAACAAAAATCGAAATGTCGTTCTGTATACACTCTGTGTATAGAAAATGACAATAAAAGTTATCTAAGTCTAATTTTTGTTATGATGAATAACCTGCAGCTAATGCCTTTCATTCCTTGGAACAACTGAATTTGTCTGAATTCACTGCTTGTTTATCAGCTTTGCAAACCTGGATCCCATCAGAAGTGGAAAAACTTCCCAGCCCTATCACTGCATGAAAAGTGGGATTTTCGTCAATATACGGCACTGTAGATTGTCGTGGAACTTCAGGTTAGCGGCAGTTTACGGCAATTTGCAGGCTTCGCCGAAAACTCCCGTAAATTGTCAGAAATTGACGTGGAATTTCTTAGGCAGTGTTCCCCCCATGCCTCCCCCCCATGGAATTCTAGGGGAGGCTTTAACATGTAAATGAACATGCTGTGAGCTATACAAATGCAAACCAGGGTTGCAGGGGGGGTTTTACCCCAAGTGACATCTTTCTGGGTAAGAAAATCTCTGATACAAAGAGATCAGGTATAGCCTCTTACATTTTAGCTTGAATTGATTTATTTAATTAAAGTATAGAGACCAAAACAGATCTTTAGCTGACAGAGCAATACATTTAGAGCAGTAATTATTTTTTTTTTAAATTTGCATTTAAGATAAAAATAAAATGTTGTCTGTCAATATGCTCAATTCACAATTACTTAAGTGGAAAAGTTTCAAGAAATGATTCTGAGATGATTCACTTTATAACATGGCGCATTATCCTGCTGAAAGTAGCCATCAGAAGATTGGTACACTGTGGTCATAAGGTCATAGGTCAGCATGCTAAATTGGTTTTAAGTGGCCCAAAGTGTGGCAATAAATATCCCCCAAATAGATGGTAGAAATAGATCAGGCTCAGTATAGCCTAATTATAGACTCTTACATTTTAGCTTGAATTGATTTATTTAATTAAAGTACGCTAGATTACTGTGTATGCAAATGTTATGTAAAAAAAATACACAAAATAATTTACTTCAAAAATTAGTTTTACTCAGAATCAGTTGGCTGTAATGGTTAATTTTTTTTTTTTAGATTTCCACTTATTTTTATTTTTTTTTTGTTATTGAATATATAAGAAAACAATAACAATCTCAAACAACAAGTCAATAACAAATATTTCAATACAAGAAGAAATATCACAACTCCTGCTTTTGAAAAATAAAATTAAATGCACAGGCTGGAACAAAGTATAAAATAAAATAAATAAAAATAAATAAAATAATAATAGTAGTTAAAGTAAATTAATCAGTGGGGACTACCAACTGAAATTCTTCAATTAACTCAAACAATTTAATTGCATTTAAATTCTGCATCTTTCTCAGACATCTTTTGAAAAGGGAAAGTTCATTTTTGAGAGCAGAGATTGAGAGGGAGCATTTTGCATAGCGACATTTATGGATATAATACTTTGTTACAATTATTAGAATATTGATTAAAAATTCCAAATTTTTTTTCTTTAATGGATAAACCGAATTGAATGTTTTGCCAGGAAATAAAATCTAAATTTATTTTTTTAGAAGACAGAAAGGTTCGAAGTTGATCCCATAAGTTTAATACTTCTTTACATTCATAAAAAAGATGTTTAGTTGTTTCCAATTGAGTTGTACAAAAGCCACAATTCTCAACATTAAACTTAAATCTCTCTCTTAAAAACTCATTTGAAGGATATATGTTATTTATTATTTTAAATTGTAATTCTTTATATTTAGGAGGAATTGGGAATTTCAAATAATTTGTCCTAATTTTGACTATCATAGATTTCTTAAAATTTTGTAAGAGAGCTGTGCTTTTTGTTCTTCCTGGGTACATATTATTTATAGAATATTGATTCAAAAACTTGTTGTTGCATTTATTATCTCTAATGTCCACCTGCTCAAATTCAATCTTATGGAGACAAACAATTGCAATTGCAAACAATTTATAGGTGCATTACCGCCACCTTCCAGAATGGAGCGACGCGAGCTCTTCTCGCGAGTCCTTCCGTATAACAATGACGTCGTATGTGATTGGAGGAGCCTGATGAGCCTTCGGCCCCATCGTCCAATCACGTGTGAGCTTTTGTGCACTTCGACTACTCGCGAGACCAGCATATTAGCAGACATGTTTGTGTTACTATACTCAGAAGAACTTCATCTCCAGTTACCGTGTTTGTATTTTGTTGTTACGTGAACAATGGCTGCACGACGTCTCGCGTTCAACTCGCCTCCAACTGCTCTTAGTCCACAACTTTCGGCCAGCCCGCAGACTGACGAGAAGAAACTGCTGATTGCTATCAGCGGACTGTCTCGTCAGCTTGCCCAACATACTGCCGACATGAATGAACGCCTCACTCAGCTGGAGAATTCGATGCGCTCCAGGTTGTAGTCCATAGAGGACAAGATGGTGGCTCTGCAGTCGAGCAACTTTGCGGGATATACGAACTCGAGGAAGAGAAGACGGGTGCACAACGCCACGCTAGCGGTAAATATATGTTCGATTACTGGTAGCTATGCTAAAAGCAGCCTAGCTTAGCTAGGCAAGCTAAAGACAACCTAGCCTAGCTAGGTAAGCTAAAAGCAGCCTAGCCTAAAGCTTTATTAAAGTGTATTTTTTGTGATTCACAGGAAGCATTATGCCGTCTTAACAACTCGGAGACTAATTGCAGGCGCTATGAACCGGAGCAGGGGTAAGGTTTAAAGAATATGCTTTCATTCTGCGGTAAAAGGACATGGATACGGATAAATACCGACCATAGCTGTACTTTTTTTTTTTTTTCACAGACTACAGTCGCCTCACAATGAGGCGGTGACCTCCTATTTGCCGTCTCGGCAAGTCCAGATTTGCACGATGTTGATAAAGACGACATTGTGTGTAAGTGACTTGTTTTAATGTTTTCTCCTTCCTTGTTACTGTGACTTGCGTTTGATTTTTTTTTTATTCATACCACTCTCATTTAATTGTTTTCCAGCTGCCTGTAAGACGTATTATGAGACGGTATGCAGGAGCTTCAGATACACGCTGCTAGCCAGCACGCTGCGTGCGGAGGCCGCCAGGCTATCTGCTCGGAGTCGGGCCAGAAGAAAGAGGGTAAGACTTTATTTGGTGACTATTTTTCAGGTGCATTGATAGATGTGTTGTGTCCATATGCAGTGCGCTGATTCATTGTTTTTTTTTTCAGCTGCTGAAGGCGAGGCAGAGTGTGCTATCAGATGAGGAAGTGGAACTCTGTAAGTCCGCCACCGTCGACCTCATGTCCGACGAAGAAGATGGCGTCGGCGGCGGTGTCTCTGGATGGATTGTACGGTCGCCGCCATTTCGTAGGCCGGATCTCACTGAACTCTGTGTTAAGCTGCAGTCCCGGTTAGAAGCGATGTCGAAGTACAAGGCCACGCACAGTAGGCGTCTGCACATCGGACCTGCCTCGGAGGGAATGCTGCCTGTTACCTCCAACCCCGAGGAAGCAAACGGACCGTTCACGGACTTTTAATTTTTAGAAACGCATGTGTTTGGATACGCGTTGTATATAGTTGTGTTTTAATAAAGCTCTTTCTATGCATAAACAGCTTCCTGGCAAATGTTCATTTCCTGTATAAATTCATTCATGTCCTTGATGGTAGCATAATAATTGTGTAGTAGTGTAGGATAACATAAATACACAGCATATGAATGAATAAATATATGAATGAATAAATATATATATATGAATAAATATATATATGTAAATATATATATGCCAACCAATCATGAGCGACTTCACTTGTTTAAAAAGAAGTGGTTCCGTCCAATACTCAGTAAGAAAATTAAAGCCTGGCGTGGCCACGTGTGGTT
Source organism: Cyprinodon tularosa (assembly GCF_016077235.1). Taxonomy (NCBI): domain Eukaryota; kingdom Metazoa; phylum Chordata; class Actinopteri; order Cyprinodontiformes; family Cyprinodontidae; genus Cyprinodon; species Cyprinodon tularosa. The sequence goes on along the minus strand of NW_024039284.1, from coordinate 839,665 downwards.
TTGCTGCCAATCACGAGCGATTTTATTTGTTTGAGAATAGTGGTTTCAGCCAATACTGAGAAGGTTATTCAAGCCAGACTTGGCCAGCCGCGCGGGTTTGCTGTATTCATATGCTAATTAGGGCCATTAGTACAGCTGATCGCTCTCCACATACGTCACGGTACGTTTCCGACAATTTGTGGCACGACAAACGCGGACAAGCACGGGTTGCAAATTGTCGGAAACTGACGAAAATCAGGCAGATCTGCGGGAGTTTACGGGGGTTTACGGGGACGAAAATCTCACTTTTCATGCAGTGTATCTTTGGAGCAGTCTGTCACACACTGAGACACACAGTCTGTGATTTATTTAGGAATTGCATCTAAAAAGTTGGTTTTAGTAGCAGCCGAATCAAATGAATTAGTTTTAATCTGCAACTTGTCAGGTGTTTTATCATTTATGAAATACTATGCTTTGATTTGGCTCCAATTTCACCTGCAATTACAGAAATAGTTTGACTGGAGTTCAGGCTATCTGACGAGTGAGACGTATGGCTCTATAAATACCCTGAAATGAAAATCTGGTGCAGAGATGGAGCTCAGGAAGTCAGCCGCTTCCGTTAGTCTCTGTGTCTAAAGTGAAACTGATAAAGCCCAGAGTCAGATCACAGATAGAGGATAAGTACAAGATTACGATAAGTAGTCGTGCACTTTAAATCACAAAGGAGAATCCAGTGATGAGGGTCAGAGAGCTCTGGAAGCTGGCGGTGCTGACAGAGACTCCCTACCTGCTCCTGGTTTGCATCAGCAACAGGAAGCTGATCTAATGCATGTTTTCACTCACTAACTTTAAATGATACTTCTCTACATGGTAGCGGTAATTAAAGTAGTGAGTGAGACTGTAAAGGCAGTCACCCAAACAGCTTAGCCAAGTTCTTAGCACTATGGTGGCCATTTCTATAGCTCCAAAGAGGAGGACATTATGCGGCATATCAATAAATTACTAAACTGTACATGACAGGGGTTGACGTTAAGGATTTTTACCACTTGCCCTTTGGGCAAGTGACTTTCACATTTCATTTGCCCAGAAACAATTTTTACTTGCCCAATATAATGTTTGATAAATATAGTTCCTAATATTCATTTTTGCATATATATCAATGAAACATGTTTGTTTTTTAAATGTTTTTTGTAATTCAGTATTTTTTAAGTTTCCAGGTTCCTGGTGTGTATCTGCATGCGTCAGATAATGAACTCCAGCCTACATTACCGTGTTAACATGCTTTTCAATCCTTCCTGCACATTCTTTTCAAACTAAACTTTGCTTTAAACTGTTGTGTGCTTGGAAAAATATAAATGTTAAAAATCTAAAAAAAACTTGACAGGTTAAAAACTTAAGATAAATCACAAGACAGAAGTCAATGTCACAAATGAATAACTTTTATTTTAGAGTCACAGTATGTTTATAGAAGATAATACTATTAATATAATGTGACTTTTCTAGAGAATCATTATACATTGTTATTCTATTCAGGGTTTCCACAGTCTGACATCATTTCAGAATTCCCTGACTTTTAACTGACTCAGGATTAGTTTTCCCTGACAAAATAAATGCAGCAACAAGACAATAATAATAACATAACAGGTCACCAATCTAACATGTTTAGCTCTATAACATTTAATTTAACCTCTCCAATGTCTGAGAGAAAAACATTTTATGAACATTTTTTAATGTATGACCTGCATCACTGATAGCCATGTTTACACTGTGCGCATGGCATACAGTTATGCCAATTTTCCTAATCCCTGACCGTTCATTTTTAATCTAGGGTTATCTGGGTGGAGGGTGAAATGGGTGGAGGGGAAAATAGCCTTGTTGTTGTTTTTTAGCCTGCCAATTCGAAAAAAATGTGTCTGATTCACGCCGGACAAAAATCCCCGGACAAAAATCACGCCATCTGGCAGAAAATCACGCGGCTTTTTGAAATCACGCGAGAATGTGTACAAAACAACAAAAATGGCGCAGGCAATGCGTAATTTTGAGAGATAAATATTTTTTTTTGCGATCATAGCACTTGCCCAGCGGGCAAATGCTATGAAATTTGTACTCTCCCGACAATAAAAACTACCTGCCCCAGGCGATCGGGCGATGGTTAACATGGAGCCCTGCATGAGAATCTGATTTTCATTTATTTATAGTGCAATTATTCTTGTTTTAAAGAGGATGATTGTGTAGCTGAATAGGATAAAATATTAATGAAGTCAAATAATTGGTTAACAGTATTTGTATTTAATACATTGTGGTGTTCAAAAAGGGAAAGCTGAGATGAATTTTTTATAGTGCAGAATGCCACAAAGCATAATGGGAGGACTTAAATGTAAAAAAAAAAAAATTTAAAGGAGAAGCGTTAATCTGTAAAAAAAAATAAAAACAATAATTTTCATAGCCATCACTGAGTCTGGGAGCGGCCATTTTTGCACAAATATAGTAGCCCCTCCCTCCTGCCATCTTCCAGCAGTGACGTCACGGTGCGGTAAGCCTAGCGCCATTCTCCCCGCTTTCCAAGCTAAATCAATGGGAACTACTAGACACATCTGCAATCAACAACGATTATTGAAGATTTCCAGAGGACTTCACCATTGAAATTCACCAGAGCTATAGTGAAACTGACAATGCCCACGTGCATGGCAGCTGGATGCTGGAATACATCGGGTAAAAGTGGAAAAAAAAGAGTTATTCCACCTTTCCGATTCCTGATACTTCTTTCTTATTATTTTTCTAAAAGCTTAAGGTAAAAACAATAAAAATGAAGCTAAATGATGTCAAGATTTGTACTGTTTTACAGATAATTCAAGCATGTGGATGTTCTGATAGCATTGAGGTTGGTTGGTAGAGTCTCCTCAGTTTTGGGTTTAATTCCTGGATTTTGGTTTTCCGTATTTATTTTATTTTCCGTAGTTATTCCAGCTTTCTGATTCCTGATCCTCCACGGACGGGTTGGTCGTTGGATCGCCAACTTGAAGAGGGAGGATTTGCCATCGAACTTCTGGCCAGAGAAAAAACCCGTAATATGTAGCCAACATTTGGAAGAAGAATGTTTTCAAGATGACTTGGATAATAGCGCGTTGTGACAAACACCAGATACAGCACTGGAACTTGATCAACAGCCGATACCGCACCGTGACGTCACTAACCAGTAGGTGGCAGTAGTGTTCTTTGACAAACATGGATGCCTCCAGTAAAGCACATTCACATGAAAATTACCCTGAATTAAAAACAATGAATACATCGCTGGTCTAAATCGTTAAGGTGTAACTGGGGCTTTAGCTTCACATATATAAGAGCTTGAAGCTGTAAAGCCATACATTCTTCCAGGTCACATGACCTGGCCAATGATGGTGGCTCTTCTCCCAACTTACATAGTCAGTATTTGAAGAGGGGACTCCCTCTTGTAGCATTGATAGTGTCAAGCTCGGTATATTCGCCTGAGGAATAATTTAAAATACCTCATATGCATCAACTCTTTACGTCACAAAGTCTGCGGTTGGCCTTTCATTCCTGATGTATTTTGGCCCTCAGTATACTTCAGGATTCCCATCAGGATGATCGAAGACCCATCCATCCATCCATCCATCTTCCTCCGCTTATCCGGGGTCGGGTCACGGGGGCAGCAGCTTAAGAAGGGAGGCCCAGACTTCCCTCTCCCCAGCCACTTCTTCTAGCCCCTCAGGAGGAACCCCAAGGCGTTCCCAGGCCAGTCGAGAAACATAGTCCCTCCACCGTGTCCTGGGTCTCCCCCTGTGCCTCCTCCCGGTGGGACGTGCCTGGAACACCTCACCAGGGAGCCGTCCAGGAGGCATCCTAACCACATGCCCGAGCCACCTCAACTGGCTCCTCTCGATGTGGAGGAGCAGCGGCTCTACACCGAGTCGCTCCCGGATGACCGAGCTTCTCACCCTATCTCTAAGGGAGGGCCCAGACACCTTACGGAGGAAACCCATTTCGGCCGCTTGTATCCGCGATCTCGTTCTTTCGGTCATGACCCAGAGTTCATGACCATAGATGAGGGTAGGAACGTAGATCGACCGGTAAATCGAGAGCTTCGCTTTTTGACTCAGCTCTCTCTTCACCACGACGAACCGGTACAGCGCCCGCTTCACGGCAGACGCTGCGCCAATCCGCCTGTCGATCTCCCGCTCCCTTCTTCCCTCATTCGTGAACAAGATCCCAAGATACTTAAACTCCTCCAGAAGGCACTCTACCCTTTTCCGGCTCAAGACCATGGCCTCGGATTTGGAGGCACTGATCCTCATCCCGGCCGCTTCACACTCGGCTGCAAACCGATCCAGCGAGAGCTGCAGATCGCGACCTGATGAAGCCAATAGGACCACATCATCTGCGAAAAGCAGAGACGCAATCCTAAGGCCACTAAAACGGATCCCCTCAACACCTTGGCTGCGCCTAGAAATTCTGTCCATGAAGGTAATGAACAGAATCGGTGACAAAGGGCAGCCCTGGCGGAGTCCAACTCTCACCGGAAACGAGCCCGACTTACTGCCGGCAATGCGGACCAGACTCTGACACCGGTCATACAGGGACCTGACAGCCCGTATCAAAGGGCCCGGCACCTCGTACTCCCTTGAGAACCCCCCACAGGGCTCCCCGAGGGACACGGTTGAACGCCTTCTCCAAGTCCACAAAGCACATATAGACTGGTTGGGCGAACTCCCATGCACCCTCCAGGACCCTGCTGAGGGTATAGAGCTGGTCCAGCGTTCCACGACCAGGACGGAAACCACACTGCTCTTCCTGAATCCGAGGTTCGACTATCCGATGGACCCTCCTCTCCAGCACCCCCGAATAGACCTTGCCGGGGAGGCTTAAGAGTGTGACTCCCCTGTAATTGGAGCACACCCCCCGGTCTGCCAATCCAGGGGAACTGCCCCCGATGTCCATGCAACGTTGCAGAGTCGCGTCAGCCAACACAACCCCACAACATCCAGGACCTTGAGGAACTCCGGGCGGATCTCATCCACCCCCGGGGCCCTGCCACCGAGGAGCTTTTTAACCACCTCGGCGACCTCGCCCACAGAGATTGGAGGGCCCAGCACAGAGTCCCCAGGCCCAGCTTCCTCAATGGAAGGCATGTTGGTGGGATTGAGGAGGTCTTCGAAGTATTCCGCCCACCGACCCACAACGTCCCGAGTCGAGGTCAGCAGCACACCATCCCCACTATAAACAGTGTTGGTGCTGCACTGCTTCCCCCTCCTGAGACGCCGGATGGCGGACCAGAATCGCCCACGTACGGCTCCGAAGCGATTCTGATCGAAGACCTCTTTAGGTTATTTGTATTTTTGTTACATAAAACAAGCATCTCACATTTACTGAAAGTCATACAGATGAAATGTCCAAAGGCATCAGGCAAGGAGAGGAATCCTTTATAAAGGCAATTAACTTGAAGAGTCAAATAATGGCATAATTAAAGGTCTAATATGAAAAACTATTCATTGAAGGTCTGTGTTTGAACACTGCAGTGATAAATAATTATCAGCAGTGGTACGGCGCTCATGTTGAACTGAGCTAATGCTGATCAACTCTCCTAAAGATAGAAGGCAAAGAAGAAACAGGAAAACTGCAGAGGAGGCCATGGAGAGGCGGCTACGGGGGGGAGGGGGGTGATAAGCAGTAAATAGAGCTGAGGAGAGATTGACAGCGTAAAATATGTGCATGAGGATAGGTGAGAAAAAAGGAAGAAGGGCAGGGAGCCCAAGTAATTATACTCTTACCCTCCCCTCAGCTCTTTGGTAAATAAACGAGCATCAATTACCGACAGCGGCTTCCAGTTGCCCCACCGTAGAAGCTCTAATTAAATTTTTTTTTTTTCCTCCTTTCGCTGCTTCGGCTTCAGTCCAATAGTTGCTGAAACTATTTTTTCTTGTTGTTTTTCGTTTCTGTGTGTCTCATTGACAATTTTGCCGATGCCTCATGAGTGTGACCAAGACGCCGTCCAAATTAGGCTGACCTGGAGTCTGGTCTGCATGCTGTTTGCCACACGACATGTAAACACGAACAGGCCAGAATTCAGCTAACGAGAGAGAGAGGCAGGGAGGGAGCACAGGGACTTCTCTCTGATAGTAGCATGTACGGCAGCTAATAAGTAGACAAGCAAACATTTTACATTTTAATCTAAATGCCTATTCTAAACATATCCTCTCAAAACCCACCAAACGCTTATTGTGTTTTATTACAAAGCCTAGGGCTGAAAAAACAAAATCCAGCTCAGAAAAGGCACTGAGGCTTATTTTAGCTTGAAAAGCAGCAGCTTCAATTCCTTATAGACTTTTATGTTATTTTATGGTTATAACTGTTGCATTTTGTTATTTAGACTGATTCTGAAAAAAAGTGGAAAATACCTGCTTCATAAATGTTTTGTGGCAATAAAAATGCTTCAGTGTTATTCTGTGGGTCAGATAGTAAAGCGAAGCATAGTAAATACATTTGGCGCATTTGGAGACGCTGGTGACACCAAAAGTTCAAAAACCCACAGCTCTGGAACTGTTGCAGCGAGAGGTCTGAGATGTAGAACAAATGTAATGAGACACGCCTATTCTAAAGCAGGTCTTTATTACTGCTGTTTAAACAAGGCCTATTATTTATTTATTTTTTTGCTCGGGAGAAAAAAAGAAGAAAAAGAAGGGGAAAAAGGAGAAAAAAAAAGACCTATTATTTTCGAGAATTAAACAAAACAACTTTGAGTTTCAGTTTAAATTTTTTTTTATATCTATTTTTATTCCAAATGTATATTTATTTATATATTTTATATATTTTTTTCAAAAACTAGAAGGTGTTAGCTTTCAAATGATGTATCACACTTGTAATGTGGGCTTACAGTTGCTCTGTTATTTGCTTTTCCATTTCGGTATGCAGAATAGGTTAGGATTACTTCAAATTGGGTGGGTGTTAAGAGGATATTCACTCCTGGAGAAAAATTTCTATAAATCATTTATTCTGGGAAAACCCAGTGTGAATATTCAACCCCACAACATTTCACATCCTCCTAAGTGCAGAGTGTCCCGGGTTCACAGAGCTGCTCCGTAACTTTAATCCCATGTAGGATTCAGGGTTCAGATGTCTGTTTTCTAAAGATGGTGAAGAATTGAGTGCATGAAGGCGAAAAGCTGTTTTTATTACAGGAGCCTCCTACTGGCCCTCAGGCTGCAGATAATAAAGATTTTCTGAGTTAAGATGAATAACGCTGGTTCAGGCTCTGGGCCCCACTTCATGGCTCGCCATCAATTTTAACCCGGCCGAGATGAGACACAAAGCTGTTCAATCAGTTAGTGAACCCGCCAATAAATCACTGTTCAGTATTCGTTTAATAGACAACATATGCAGCTACTTCAAATGTGATAAAATCATGTCAACAGAAACATGACGTCTCTCAATGCATATCGATTTAACACATATTACAGGCCATTTCTGCACAGTACTGCACTAAATCATCAAAGAAAACCACAAAAAGGACCAAGCATGATGACATCATACCAACAATGACTCTAACTGATGTTAAACATCTCAAAACGTCTGATTTAATCTATCAATATTTGATTGGATTTAAACACCAAGGAGGGCGTCACAACATGGTTTCACAATCATTGTTAGGAATAACATTGATGTTTTTATGTATTTCTATTTTATTTACCTAAAATCCGTACTCTAACACTTTTAAGGCTCGGCTTAAAACTTTCCTTTTTGATAAAGCTTCTAGTTAGAGTGGCTCAGGTTATCCTGAGCTATCTCTATATTTCTGCTGCTATAGGCTTAGACTGCTGGAGGACATAGGGACCCCTTTTTCATCATTCTGCTTCATTCTATCTCTATTCTCCCACTCTGTAGAATCTGTTAGTTCAATCTCTAACGTTCTGCTCTCTCTGCTTTTTCTCATAGTAGCTTCATCTGGTCTGTTCCTGTTTGGCTGTGACTCCATCCTGGAGAGAAATATCAGCTGTGCTGCTGCCATCAACACCTTTGTTTCTAGATGTTGGAGCTTGGCCTGTTTTCCAGTGTAGTCCTGTTTCTCTGACTGTGACTAACTGGATGTGCTCTCTTCATCCTCTGACATGGGAGCTGGCTCGGAGCTCGTCTGCCTGGCTGTGTGTTTCCTGGACGGGGCCGCCTGTGGAGCTGGTTGCCTTTTGTATCTATGCTTCTTTTTCTATGTCTGCTTCTGTCTCCTTGAACCCCAGTGGGCCTCAGCAGATGGCCGCTCACACTGAGCCTGGTTCTGCTGGAGGTTTCTTCCTGTTCAAAGGGAGTTTTTCCTCTCCACTGTCGCTACAAGCATGCTTAGTGTGAGGGATTGCTGAAGAGTCAATGAGTCGATGCAATCAGCTGGTTTTCCTTAGATAGAAAACTTTGAATCAATCTGACTGGATGATCTGGTGAACTGGAAAGTGACCTGAGATGACATGATGTGAATTGGAGCTATAGAAATAAACTGAATAGAATTTAGTATTGCTTCCAGCGCAATATCTGACCCAATCTTAGCTGAATTTCCCAGTTATTTTCTGAGCATATCTCTTGCTCCCTGTATCTGTCTCTCTTTCTCCTAGTAATCTAGATCCAGACTGAAGTATTTCCAAGCCGAAGGTTCCTGGAAAGGGAAATCCTTTTTGCCTGGCTGCCCCTGCTCTCCTGCCCCTTCACCCTCAAACATGGTGCCCACCAGGTGAGGAATGATCTGCTCATGACCAACAGCATCTGCTGCTTTCTGAGAACCCTGAGTGTCGCCTTCCCCGGAGTAAAACAAACAGCTATGGCGTGCTTCTCACCTTTACTGATCGGCTCTTGTCTGATTTTCACTTGAATCCTCGTTTACTCTGCAGAACAGGGGCGATCCAGTCCGCTGGCTTCCATCTCCGGTCCATTCACGTTTTTTCCCAATAAAAACTCTTTTTCTCGATTCCTCATCTCTGTTTTTTTCCTCCTTTCAGAGTTAATAACCTTCCTAAATGACACCCTGCTCTTAATAAAGGAGCAGAGCCTGGAGAAAGAGCTCCATCTTTTTGTCAGTAAACCATTTGTTTTGCAATGCTAATGTCTAGAAGCAAACTTTACACACCTTTTATTTAAATATGGTCTTATTATTGTTAAGGTTATGAAGAGTTTTGATACCATGATTTGGTTCCTCAGCCCGCACCTGATGCTGTTCAGTGCCTGATGCATGGGGTCAGTATGCCGGTATGCAGGCGGTGGACATCTATTTTTTTTTTACTTTAAATAGCTTTTTTATTCTCTAATCACATTTCAAAGACTAGAGCTGCGTTTTGGGAGTTTTATCAAAATATCACACGAGAAGTTGGAAGCCGATCCAATATTTGCTGGATGTGGAGCTCTGGCATGTACTGAGTTATTAAGCCTAGTAATTGATCCCAATCCTGGCGTGTATTCCTGGTCACTGAACTCTGTGTCTGAAGAATGAACTTCAGCAGCGTATTGATCATGTTGCAGAGGGAAGAGACGGTCGAAGGGGCTGAATCTCAGAAAAGAAAGCAAGAATCTGAGCAGCAGATTGGAACATATTTCTGAGACCTGAAACTGTCTGATTTTAAAGTTATTCAGTCTTATTTTCTGTCCACCCCCCCGCCACCCGCAACAGCAGCTTAAACTTGTTTCTATAGAATAACTAAATGAACCATCAAAGGCAGCTTTCATCCTCTGATTAGAAATGTTGTATAGATATGCCACGGTGCTGAAATGTATTTGCTGCTTGGCTTAAAGGAAAAGTCGTTCATATTCAGAATTCAAACTTCTGAAAGTTCTTTAAATCTGAAATGATTCCATCCTGTTCAATAAACGATCAGTGTTTTTAATTCAGAGTAATTTTCATGTGAATGTGCTTTACTGGAGGCATCCATGTTTGTCAAAGAACACTACTGCCACCTACTGGTTAGTGACATTGTCACGGTGCGGTATCGGCTGTTGATCAAGTCCCAGTGCTGTATCTGGTGTTTGTCCCAACGCGCTATTATCCAAGTCATCTTGAAAACATTCTTCTTCCAAATGTTGGCTACATATTACGGGTTTTTTCTCTGGCCAGAAGTTCGATGGCAAATCCTCCCTCTTCAAGTTGGCGATCCAACGACCAACCCGTCCGTGGAGGATCAGGAATCAGAAAGGTGGAATAACAATAAATATATATATAACAAAATAATTTTGTTATATATATATTTTTTTATATATTCATATATATATATATATATATATGCGTGTGTGTGTCTGTTTGTGTGTGTAGAAGACATGTATATACATATATGTAAATATATTTTTATTTAATAATATATATATATATATATATATATATATATATATATATATATATATATATATATATATATATATATATATATATATATATATATATATATATATATAATTTTGACAGATATGCACATTTTCTTAGTTATTTGCCAACTATGAACATCAGGTCATTTTTTAAAAGGCAGAAAAAAAGATTAGAGGAGAGAAGAACTGGACAGTTTTTGGTATTTTTTAAGGTATGTCATATAACATAAGATAATAGTCATTTGATCTGGGTTATGTATGAATGCAGCACAAACAGAGAGAGACTGTAGAGATAGAGGCCAGAAGGAGGAGACAGAGATGGAACAAGGAGCTGATAGAGAAACGCTAGTTTTCTGTGTTTCCGGATCCTGCACCTATGGTATAAAACTTGTTCTGCATGAGAAATCCAGACTCAGGCCTACTTCCTATCCTCTCAGATGATAAATTATTCCCTCCAGTGTAGCTATGAAGATGTCAGTTGATTAAAGTACAGAAAGCTGCTCGGAGGAACTGAGACATGAACTCAAGGTTAATTAGAAGTTGTCTTCATTTTACAGAACTGTTTTCAACTTTTCCAAAGACCCCCTGAGGCGATTTGATGCGACATATCAGTGCCTCTCAGTCCGGTGCATGGTCCTCCCTCTGTGCTCCCTGTGCATGATTGCGTTTGATCACTGCTGCCTCAGCCTCATCCGTCTCTGCCAGAAATGTTGAAAGGGATCTGTGTCCTCACTTGTCTGTCATTTGATCCATGTCTCTGTGTGCTTAAAAGGAGACAAACATGGCATCATGAAATCCCCAATTGGCCTTGGCAAAACGCTGGAACGCCACTGAGACTTTGCGCCGGCCAAGGGCTTCACAAGCAGACGCAGACTTACAGCTGGCATTAGGACACAGTTGGCAAACTTTCTTTCTCATGTAGTCCTCTGACCCTTCCAGTCAGCTGTTTTTGCCTCTACTGATATCTTGGGATAATCATAGCTTCCTTTTACCAGTCCTCTATATTTACAACATTCTTTGACTGTTTTATCCACATAAGTATCGTGATAAACCATATAAGGTTGATAGAATGCTGACAGTGAAGGTTGAGGTTATCGGTCCTAAAGTCCAGTCGTCAAAGAACCGGTTTCCTGCATCTTTGATGTAATAGGAACTTATTAGCAAAACTTCACTGCAAGCTTGTAAGACAGTTTAGTGAGTTCTTATTTAAATGTTTTATTGTAAGATACGCTTCTAAAAGACATGGGGGAAGTGTTGGCCTAGTGGTTAGAGGAGTGCGCCTTTGCTCTGATAGGTTGCCAGTAGCCGGTTTAAACCCCACAGCCTCCCTTCTGGGTTCCTGAGCAAGACCCTTAAAGGAAAAGTCCTGTCAGCAAGGAATAATCAATGGATCATTATCTGTAACTTAAACTAATATTTTTGTTGTAATTTAATTAATTTAGCGTTAATCAGTAAAAAAATAAATAACTCTGCTGGAGGTTTCTTCCTGTTCAAAGGGAGTTTTTCCTCTCCACTGTCGCTACAAGCATGCTTAGTGTGAGGGATTGCTGAAGAGTCAATGAGTCGATGCAATCAGCTGGTTTTCCTTAGATAGAAAACTTTGAATCAATCTGACTGGATGATCTGGTGAACTGGAAAGTGACCTGAGATGACATGATGTGAATTGGAGCTATAGAAATAAACTGAATAGAATTGAATATAAATGTATAATATTGAATATAATATAATTAAATATAACCCTGTATAATAACCCTGCTTTTAAAAAAAGACTTCAGCTGTCATATATATATATTAATATATATATATATATATATATATATATATATATATATATATATATGTATATATATATATATATATATATATATATATATACATATATATATATATATATATATATATATATATATATATATATATATATATATATATATTGACGGACTGTATACACTGGATATAACCCCCATGCACTCTTTCTTCCTTTGGCACCTTCTTCTTCTTCATGATTTCATGATTCATGATTTGAGCTGATGTAACGAGTAAAAGATTCCACTGTGAGATCAATAAAGCCAATCGATCGATCAATCAATCAATCAATCAATAAATCAATCAATTAATCAATCAATCAACCAATCAATCAAGCGGTTTGATGCAGAGAATTTCACTCAGATGAGAAGAGGCTATGATAAATAGGTGGGATAAAAATATTTCTATACCTTTAAAACTGTTGCGCTAGAATAGATTCCTATCAGCAACAGATTCATAGAACGGCTCCTCCACCTTGAGCCTCTGCTATCACCTTTAATTTGAAGGTGATAACATAACAAATTGAAGGGTATAAATGTTTTTAGATGAGTCTGTAACACCGTAAAGGACAGTCACAAGCAGACGCTAAAGCCCTCCAAATTGCGTGTTAAAATTATGATATCTGAGTCTTTTCATCATAAATAACGACTGTTTGTCATTGAAGTTGCTAAACTGAATGTATTAAAAAAGGACCTTGGACAGAAGCACTTCATTCCTTTTACATGAATACCAAAACAAACCAGCTAACAAAAAAAAAAAGATTTTCTAGGCTAAAGGTTTTTGAAAGCTTTACTGCTTTTATTATTTGTGTAATTGGTGTTAATATTAAATCTCTTCTGTACATTTTCATTTTCCATGTGCAGAAAAGTTAATTTTCTTTCAGCTTTTTCATAATCAATTTGTTCCCCCTGTTGAGATAAAAGTACCAACCCTGAAGCAAACGCAAATAAGAGATGAAGTCTTGGATGAAGGGTCGACCTCGCCTTGCCCAATGGCCTCTGGACATAGACACCGGCAACCCTGCAACCTGGCAATGATAACCAGGTGCAGACATTCAATAGATACAGTAGATGGAGTTTGCCTCATCATACAGATGACATTTTAAGGTTTTAAAACCCAGCCTTCTTTTCCAGCTAGAATTTGATTTTGATATATTTACTAATCTTTAAATGTTGTTGTTCCCATGTATGGATCATTTCATGTCCATATATGGTATCAAAAAAGTGTTTATCATGTTATTAGAGCAGTGATGAAAGACAGGAAACAGAGGAGCTGCGGAGGGTTAAAAAAATGGTGGAGCTGTGCGTAAAGCCCATTGGACTGCCCCCCTGACCCTCTGGCTTATAACGAGGGCTGCACCTAACCTATCTGTCAATTATTTTTCCGATTAATAATCGATTAATCGGATAGCCAAAGGTTCATTAAAGAAACTTTTTAAGAAATGAAACCAGGTGAAATTTTAACACATGAGGAGTTCTGGATAGAATCATAATAGCGCGTTGTGACAAACACCAGATACAGCACTGGGACTTGATCAACAGCCGATACCGCACCGTGGCGTCACTAACCAGTAGGTGGCAGTAGTGTTCTTTGACAAACATGGATGCCTCCAGTAAAGCCTCCAAAGTTAGTTCTTCAATGGTTGCATGTCTTTTCTGCATTTTTCTACTCACCAGATTTGGTATCAGAACATCGATCCAATTACTAATTTCTTTCCTTGGTGTTTGTTAGCTTACAGAAGAGTTGATGATTGTGCTCATTTTTAGTTCTGTGCATATCGTATAATTATTGATCTACTTATTCTAATGGACCCTAGGTGGAAGTTCAGTTAAGAAACGAATTACTACCCCTCACCCACCTTCATTACAGGCCAATCAGCTTTGAACCACACCTCCACTAAAGCCAATCAGCATCCAGAGTTCATCTTAAAGGAATAGTACACCCAAAACATGATTAGCCTTCATTTTCTACTCACCCCCATGCTGAACAACACTCTGGAGTACTTTTTTGATATCTCAAATGCATCTGGAGATCTGGGAGGCTTCTTGCTGCCTGCTGACATTCAAATAATGGAGGTCTATGGCGTCCGAGGCAGAAAGGTCCATAAAAGTCCACAAAAAACGTGTCAATATTCCTCCATACTGCTCGTCCAATGTATTCCAAGTGTCCTGAGTGGGTAGCGTCCAGAATTTACTCGAAACAAAGTCATTTAGAATGTTTTTAGAGCATAAACAGTAGTGTATAGGATTTCCTAAAAGCGCGTTCACAAGTCTACGGAAACCGCGGCAGACCAAACCAGATGAAAGTGCGCATTCAGCGTCTGCTCTGCCGATAATGCAAGCGTAGAAGAAGAAATGTGCTGTTTACCTGTGCAAAGAAAGAAACAACGAAAGAAAAATGTCTGAGGACTTCAGTGTTGAGGAAGAGCATGAGTTCTTTGCCGAGCTGAATGCGCACTTTCATCTGGTTTGGTCTGCCGGCTTCCGTAGCGTCGAAGGCTTATCATGTTTTGGGTGTACTATTCCTTTAAAAGGTGGCCGTGGTAGCTCTATGTCAGACTTTAACTCAGCCGACCCCGATTCAACCCCCATCCAGCCCCTCCTCCACCATCGTAGCTAAAGCTTCATCAGAGCGTCATTCCTTCCAGACTCTTACTGCGTTCCCTACTGTTGGTAATGAGGCATCTTGAAGCCAAACTGGATTGACGCTGTGTTGATACTGTCTCACAGAATACTGGCCCCTGCTGGACATTTAAAGACACTACAGGCAGCTGATTGGACAGACTAAACTGAATTGATTTGATGACCTAGTACAACGATATCATTGAAGTTATAGTAGATTATATTCTATTATTTTATATCTATGTTTAACTTGAAAATATCTTTGATATTTCTAGATGCAGCAAATAAATAATGTAAACATTTATCATAACGTGAAAATTTAGGGGAAAATGACAGAGGGTGCTTGTGGACTGGGATTTAAAATCATATTTATAAAACAGAACAATAAAAACAGTAAATAAACTAAGAGCAGAGATGGGAAGTAACGAAGTACAAATACTTCGTTACTGTACTCAAGTAGATTTTTCTGATATTTTTACTTTACTTTACTACTTATTTTTATGGCGACTTTTTACTTCTGCTCCTTACATTTTTACACAAATATCTGTACTTTCTACTCCTTACATTTTTAAAAATTGTCTCGTTACTTTAGTTTTGAATCATTTCAATGGAGTTACCGTTAGTATTTTTCACGTCATCAATACCAAATTCAATCTAATTGGATGGGAATCTACGTTGCATTTGACGCACCACTACAAGATGAATCGACAGATTCGGCGGTATTCATTGGCGGCAAATCATTGCAGCTTGGTGGCGGTGGCGTTAGCATAGTAGCATGGACGACGAGATGATTGAAAATGAACACAACGGAGATCTAGTCCTATTGGCAGACATCCATTTAAAATGTAGGCAACGGCATGAAAAAAGTGGTTTCTACTTTTAATTTTATACTTTAAGTAAAATTACAAGCCTGTACTTTGTTACTTTTACTTGAGTAAAGAAGTTTAATCAGTACTTCCACTTTTACCAGGGTATTTTTTAACACAAGTATCTGTACTTTTACTCAAGTATGGAGAGTGAGTACTTTGGCCATCTCTGACTAAGAGTAAGTTTAAAATAAACTTTAATTCATATAAGTTGAGTGATAACTGAGAGGAAAAGGATGACACAATGAGAAATTAAAGTAAAAACAGCTGAAACGTTCCTATTCCTTTTAGTCTCCAAAATGATAAATGATGAAACGTTTATCATGAAAATAAAAGATGAGACTTTTTTTTTAGCAGATGCATCACGACAGATGCATTTTTAAACGCAGTTTAGTGAATCAGTCATTTAGAAACAAGTCCTGTATCGGTCACAGCGCTATAAATAAAGTAATTGTTTCAATAAAATTCTTTAAACAGTTTTTTTTTTTTCTGATTGAAATAAAACATGAAACTATTATGATCTTTGTTTTCTTTGTTTGTGGAGCTAATTATTCAGATAAAATCCCTGTGAAAACAATTTTACCGTATCATTTAAATAGTAAATTCACAATAAGTTCCTGGCTACTGAGTTGCATTGATTTTACAGTAAAATCCTCTGATTTATATGCAACAACATACTGTGATCACACAGCTACATCACAATCATTTTCACTGAAGTTACAACATGTAGCTGTCGCTGGTGGAAATTATTGTAAAATACTCACAATAACTTACTGTGAAATATTTACAGAGAAATATGGGGATATATATTCCCAGTAGATTAATGTGAAATGAATGTAAAAGTAATGCAGTTAGTAGCTGTTAAATTCACAGTGAAAAATGTATCAGTGCAGCTTTCCCAACTGTCAGAGCAGCAGCTTCCATTCAGGCTTCAGTTTAATCAGGAAAGTCAACGGGAAATGATTTATAATGCCTGGAATTTCCTCTGGTAGCACAGAGAAAGGATTCTTTTCTCAGAGACCTGAAAGAGAAATAACTTTGTCGCCCAGCTGTTGTTCAGAGGTTGTGTTTTTTTAAGTGGGGAGAAATCTGATGGCAGAGATGTGGAGCTTCTTCCAGAGGTGGATGTAGGAAATTTGGGGCCCTTGGCAAAGATAGGGAGGGGGCCCTCTGAACTGAGAAGACAACACATCAAACAGCCCCATTCTCCAGATAGAGAAATGTTAATAGAATAGACATCCATTATCTGTTCTAGGTTGTGTCCCTCTCTTCTTGTCCCTTTTCTTCTTGTTTTCCTCTCTATGTTTTGTACTCAGCTGACTTTTCATGCTGTCTCTAAAGGAATGAAAGATTTTTTCCAAGCACTAAGCTCACTTAGCTGATTGCTCCTTCCTGTGTTTCCAAAAAGGCCAAAGTAAATAACCAGTTAATATTCTAAGCATTCCGATGGGATTTTAGCCAAAAGAATTTTATTAAAAGCATAATTAACGTGTGTGGGCTGCTCAGTGGAGCACTGGGAAGCACTGCTGCCTTGCAGCAAGAAGGTTTCAGGTTTGATTCCTGGCCCTGGGTCTTTCTGCATGTTCTCCCTGAGCATGCATAGGTTCTCTCCGGGTACTCCGGCTTCCTCCCACAGTCCAAAGACATGACTGTTAGGTTAATTGGCTTCTCTAAATCCTCCTTAGGTGCGAGTGTGTGTGAATGGTTGTTTGTCTTGTTTGTCTCTGTGTCGCCCTGCGATGGACTGGAGCCCTGTCCAGGCTTTACCCCGCCTCTCGCCCACATACAGCTGGGGATAGGCACCAGCCGCCCTCAGGACCCCGATCGGGATCAGCATGACATAAAATGGATGGATGGATAATTAATGTGCACAAATAAGGAATAGTTGTATTAACCATACAAGTAAGCAGAGTTTTATGGGGAACTCTGGGCTTTAGGCAGCTGCCTAGTATTGCATAGTGGTAAACCCCCCCCCCCCGGCTTCTTCCTCGGTAACCTAGATAACTTTTGTTTTAGATGCATTTAACACCCACACTCCACCAGACTGTAAACATAGGGAGCAAACATGTGCAGAGTGAAGCCATTTATTTCTATTACCCATCACCAGTTTCAACGCGCGGACGCTGGCCAACACACAGGGACATCGGGCAGCCCTGAGGTGATTTATAGCTTTATTGTTGGTGTGTGTCTGTGCGTGTGATAGAGTGTTTTTGCAGAGAGGCGACAGGTAATTGAAATAAAGGCCCTCCATCCTCTTACCTTCCTAAAGCTATAGCTTTCCGCTGTTCTGGTAACAATTAGGATCATGGGGAGGGATGAAAAAGCTTTCAGGACAGACTGCAGCTGCTTCTGAAAGCTGACTGTTAGAGCAAGAGTTACCGGACGGAGACCTTGATGCGGCATTTTTTTTGTGCTCATATCCTAAAATGTATAGCTGCAGTCTAAAATGAAATAAAAGCAATGTTTTTAGTTTTGTTTCAATTCATCTTCTCAGGTAATGCTTTGCTGAATATTCCAGTGGGTCCCCTATGGCAGGCATGGCTCTGGGACGGATTCCTCAACTATTGCCTTTAAGGTCTGGTGTCCTTCACCTTTTGGATGTCGCTCTGCTCCCAGATCTAAATTACAGTAGCAGCCATTAGAAAATGGCCTTTTCCAGTCAAATGGCAGCCGAATGGCAGCAAAATCCCCTCCAACTTCCAGCCACTGCACTCCTGGGCATGCATATTGTTTTTACTCTGACTCCACCCTTTCACTGAATTACAGGGTCTCACCAGGAGGTGGCGCTATAAGGTTTAAGGTTTTTATGCATTCATGTAATACATTGAATTTTTTAAAAATGTAAATTTTCTCCATTTTAACATCTAAAGTGTTTTTTAAAGTAGAGAACAACAATCGTTTGGTATTTAGACAATTTCCTGATTCACGTTTTTATTTTTTTACTGATTAACGCTAAATTAATTAAATCGCCGCGAACGTTTTAGTTTTAGTTATAAATAATGATCGATTGATTATTCCTGCTGACCGGACTTTTCCTTTAACACCATTCAGCCTGACTGACTTTGAGAGAAACTCCAGCAGACTCTACAGTCATTGGGAGCAATGGCGCAACAACAACATTATCTTGGTGGGGTGGGCCCCATATGAAGAGCAACACCCCATCCCAAAGTCCCACTGTCTGCTTAGCTATTGGTGTCGTGTTTAAACGGTTCACCATCATGGTGAAATCTGCCATGTGTTGCTATATAAATAGTCGATCTAGTATCAGGTGAGTTTAAGATGAATTTTTCGCACCATTATATCTGCACACTGGAAAAAAGATCTAGAAATAAGTAAAAATTTCTCAAATTAAGTGAATTTACCCTTAATTTAAGTAGGTAAATGAGATGATTTGCCAATTAAATGAGTAAATTTACTCTTAAAATAAGGTATTTAGATAAAATGCACTTGAAATAAGACAATGTAATTGTATTTTCTTATTTTAAATGTAAATTCTCTTGTTTCATTGGCAAAATATGTCCTTTACCTTCTCAATTCAAGAACAAATGCACTTATTTTATGAAATAATGACTTATCTAGATTTAGATTTTTTCCAGTGCAAAGAGACTTACTACTCCACAGTTGTGTAGGGGGCCAACCAGGTGTCAGTGACAGGGCCCCTAAGAGGTCTGGGGCCCCTAAGCAACTGCATACTCTGCTTACTGATAGTAACGTCATTGATTGGGAGCATCAAAGAAGCTGAGTATAAGGAGCTGGTAAACTCTTAAAATAAGATAATTTTTTATTATTTTTTTATATTTTTACTATTAAAATAAGATAATTAGATAATATGCTTGTGAAATGCGACATTACACTGGAAAAAATTATAATCTAAATAAATAATTTTTTCTTAAAATAAGTGCATTTTTTCTTGAATTGAGGAGGTGAGACACTTTTCCAGTGGAACAAGACAATTCACAGTTAAAATAAAATAAGAAAGAAACATTGCATAGTAGCATTTCAAGTGCATATTATCTAATTATCTTATTTTAAGAGTAAAAATAATCATTCCATTATCAAATCATCTTATTTACCTGCTCAAATTGAGGGTAAATAGAGTTAGTTTAAGGAATCTTTATTTATTTGTGGATCGTTTTTAGGAATGAATCTGTTCTATTAACTGTCTATTTTATTTCTCAAATTCTTCAACCTGCCTGCGTGGGAATTTTTCTATATGTTAGAGAAATCCTGGAAACTATCAATGCTGTAATAACATGCTGAGGAAAAGCACACCTTCCATCTCACTGCTTGGGTTTTTCCTTTGATGGTAGAAATGAGAAAAACAGGCAGAGAAATGGAAAAGCTTTCTGAGGCTTAAAGCAGACACTGTTCATGACTTCTCCTCAGCTCTTCCCTCGTCTCTGCTTTTATTACAGAAGCATAATAACACAGTGAACACGTTCGAAGAACCCAAGCTGTATGTTAAATCTGTTTGTACAGAGGTGGGACATCCATTTATCTCTGTTTTAGAGCTTTTCTCTGCTTGAAGACACCTGAATTACATGACCTGCTCCTCGTGATGCTTCTACATGGCAGCTAAGAGGCTGATATATTCAGTTATTGCGTTTTAATTAGCTTTAATGCTTATTTGTATGTCAAATTATTTTGGTGTAAACATGTATATAAATACTCTTTATCAGACCGTATTGTCCTAAAATTTTTATCATTTCTAAAAACTAGATGCTCGGCGGTGGGGGCTCTGCTGGGGCAGTTTGGTGGTGCCTGGGTTTAGGCCCCTGTCCTGTGTCTGGGGGACCAGTGCCTGGGGGGGCGGAGTGCCGTCGCTCACTGCTCCTGGGGGGGGGGGGGGGGGGGGGGGGGGGTTTAGCTGATTGGGAGAATGGATGTATTCCAGCATCCAGCTGCCATGCACATGGGCATTGTCAGTTTCACTATAGCTCTGGTGAATTTCAATGGTGAAGTCCTCTGGAAATCTTCAATAATTGTTGTTGATTGCAGATGTGTCTAGTAGTTCCCATTGATTTAGCTTGGAAAGCGGGGAGAATGGCGCTAGGCTTACCGCACCGTGACGTCACTGCTGGAAGATGGCAGGAGGGAGGGGCTACTGCAGAATGCCAGACCCAAAAACGCAGAAGAGTTGAAGGCCACTATCAGAGCAACCTGGGCTCTCATAACACCTGAGCAGTGCCAGAAACTCATCGACTCCATGCCACGCCGCATTAATGCAGTAACTGAGGCAAAAGAAGCTCCAACCAAGTATTGAGTATTGTACATGCTCATATTTTTCATTTTCATACTTTTCAGTTGGCCAACATTTCTAAAAAAATCCCTTTTTTGTATTAGCCTTAAGTAATATTCTAATTTTGTGACACACAGAATTTTGGATTTTCATTTGTTGCCACTTCAAATCATCAAAATTAAATGAAATAAACATTTGAATGCATCAGTCTGTGTGCAATGAATAAATATAATGTACAAGTTACACCTTCTGAATGCAATTACTGAAATAAATAAAAATATTCTAATTTACTGGCTTTTACCTGTATAGACACTTTTATGGTGATAAAGTTAACACAGTGGGTGTCAGGTTGAGGACCCAAATGCAGAGATTTGTAGGCAGAGATGAGTTTTGACGATTTAATGAAGGTCTTAAAGGCAACTGAGGCAGAAATCCAAAAATCCAAAACAATGAATACAGGAACAGCACAGGGAGAGTATATATAGGAGACAGAACAAAGGCTGGACTAATGAGCTGATTGGAAGCAGGTGTGGATGGAAGCATCTAGAACAGGGGTGGGCAATTCCTGTTCCTGGGGGCCGGTATCCTGCAACTTTTAGATCCATCCTTGTTCCAACACACCTGAATTAAATGGCTCGGTTACCTCCAATAGTATGCAGTCACTTCCTCCAGAGTCCTCTCAATCATCTAATTATTTGATTCAGGTGTGCTGAACCAAAGACACATCTAAAAGTTGCAGGATAGCGGCCCTCAGGAACTGGAATTGCCCACCGCTGATCTAGAAGGAAACCAAGGGGAAAGGAAACAAACACAAGGGGGCAACAGAGAGTAACTCAAGACAGAGGGCAGAACCCTGACAGTGGGTGTTAAATTAACACTGGCATTTTGGCTATGAGGGAAGCTTTGGTCCTTTAGTGTTTGGAACAATAAACTGCATTTTTTTTCTTAATAAAATGAGGAACATTACAGATAAACACAAAACAAGCTTAAATTAGAAGGCAAATGGTCACAATGACCTGGATGATTGAGAATTTACACAGGAAACCTCAGCATCCTCAGGCTGCCACGGGATCCTTCCTAAACAACATCATCATCTCAAAAGTAAAGTATTTTTGAATGGTAAATGCATTTATAATCTCATAGGTGTTATTTAAGGTCGCCCAATCAGGGGCGGAGCTAGATGGGGAGCCAGCCTCAGCCAATCATTGGCCACCCCTGTGGACCCACCCCTACCATTTTTTTCCTCTAATACAGGCAGACTCAGACTGGGAAGGATTTTCAGCCCTGGAAGGTTTTCCATCTACACTGGCCACTTTCGTATGTTAACAGTTAGTTGACAACAAAAACACTGTGGTTAAATATTCATATCAATATACAAACATTAAAGATGATGAATACAGAATTCATGCTCTTTTCAGAGCTAGATTTTGTCTGAAAATTATTTCTCTGCAAGTCATCTAGGAGTCTTCAGTGAAATCAGAAATAAATAACAACTTTTATAATAGTTAATGCATTTAATGCAGAGATTAGTACATGTAAATATTATTTTTATGCAGAACTATTGTTGATAAAATTAAGGTAAGTAATGACAATGATAAGATGTCCGCCCCAGAACTCAAACCTGAAAGAACACTTTTAATTTAAACATCATGGATGTTTAAATAAATGTGTCTATTTGGTAGCAAAGGCTGTAGGAAAGTTTGTCTTTATTTAGAAAATATGGATGTCGTGGTTGTTCCTTTTGGAACTGCAGATTTACCTTTCTGCTTTCGGCCCCCCCTCAGTGTACGTTGGTTATTGCCTGGCTGCCCTTATTAAAATGTTCTGGCTACGCCTCTGCACACAATAAGGAATAAGATAAACATTGATCACGAAATAACTATTTGTAGATTTTCATATTAAGATGCGTGCTAATTTCTAGCTGTACTCTCGAAAAAATCTGTTTTTAAATTGTCATTATTTTGTCATGTTTCGTCAAATGATGGATGGCTGTCCATAATGTGGCGTACATAAAATGCTTTGAGAAGTAATTTTTTTCTTAAAATAAGTGCATTTGTTCTTGAATTGAAGAGGTAAAAAAGACATTTTGCTAATAAAACAAGACAATTTACACTTAAAATAAGAAAACACAATTGCATTGTCTTATTTCAAATGCATTTTATCTCATTATCTTATTTTAATACTAAAAATACTAATTCCATTGGCAAAATGTCTCCCTTACCTGCTCAAATCAAGGGTAAATACACTTTATTGAAGAAATCTTTACTTATTTCTAGATCATTTTTCCAGTGTCCAACTGACTCCTGCTCATGTTTATGTATTTATAGAAATGGCCAAAACACAGTCACATGGTGTTTCATCCACACAAATACTTTTTGTTTTATACAAGGGTGTAACTTTGCAATGGTGGGGGCTCTCTAAGGGTGGGGGCTGATGGACCTACAGCTACTCAACCTGAACGCTTTCAATAGGGTTTATATTTTCCAAAAATTAGCTCAAACATCTATTTATTGAATGCTTTCCTATTGTTGAGAACACAATAGTATCACAGAACACGGATATTTATAGTTATAGACAGATGCCTGCCTTTAGTGCTTTATTTATAAAGGGCTCAAAAACGTTATTGTATAAAACCTTATGAATAACAGCCGATATCCGATGCCAACATCAATATATCCTGCATCCCTAGAATGGAAACAACTTCCATGCATCCATGCTTCCCTTTAAGCTGCATCAGTGATTATCCTCCTTCACAAGCAGCAAAATCAAATTTAGAAATTTGTCCCATATGTCGTTGACTGCCAAATTATTGCTGGGGACTGTCCCCATCAAGCCAAAGCTGGTTGGGACATGTCCACACCAGTCCTTCAGAAAGTTACGCCAGTGGTTTTATAGCTCTGTAAGCAAATAAAAAAAGATTTTAAATGTCACCTGTCTTGTGACGCAGGTATTCATTTTTAGCCCCGCCCCCTAATGGCGGGGCTATTGTAAACAAGAGACTAAGACCTTTGCAAGGAGAGGTCAGAGGTCATCCTGCGACCATTTCAGGTGGTGTAACCGGCATGCGTTACATAAGCTGCTCTGTTATTCTTATTTTCTATTCAGTTTGGTGAAATTACTGGCAAATTTCAGTAAAACAGCGACTAAATCTGAGGAGCAAAGGCTTTGCCTCATGCAGAAGGTCTCCAATAATGTAAATCAGTATATTTGTCTGACCAGATTCCCTTTGATGACTGGAAAAATGCATTTTTGCGCTTTTAGCAATGTGCCAAAGTCACGTTTCCTCCTTCTTGAATTGAGGAGGTAAGAGAGACACTTTGCTAATGGAAAAGGACAATTTACATTTAAATTTTATTCTCTTATTTAAAGTGTCCATCCATCCATCCATCTATTTTCTGTCACGCTTATCCCAAGCGGGCCCTGAGGGCTGCTGGTCCCTATCTCGCGCTGTCTGCGGGCGAGAGGCAGGGTTCACCCTGGACAGATCTCTACTCCATCGCAGGGCAACAGAGAGAAAAAACAAGACAAACACCCATTCACACTCACACCGAAGGAGGATTTAAAGAAGCCAATTAATCTAACAGTCATGCTTTTGGACTGTGGGAGGAAGCCGGAGTACCCAGAGAGAACCCACGCATGCTCAGGGAGAACATCAGAATCAGATCAGAATCAGACATTCTTTAATAATCCCAGAGGGAAATTACTTAAATGCAAACTTTGTGCAGAAAGACCCCGGGCTGGGAATCAAACCCGGAACCTTCTTGCTGCAAGGCAGCAGTGCTATCCACTTTTAAGAGTAAAAATCCTCATTCCATTGGCAAATCATCTTAGTCATCTACTTAAATTAAGGGTAGATGCCCTTAATCTGCAACATTTTGACTTATTTCTAGATTGTTTTCTGGTGTATAAAGTCTGAAGGTTCATCCAATATTTGAAACGGGCTTTCATGGTGTTTATTTTGGAAAACAAATTTGGCCAGGCTACATATTTCTCATTTTCTCTTTGTTTAATCACCTATACATCAGACATGGTGACATTTAAAATAGCGGTTCCACCTGAAAAATATCCCTCAATGTCACACAAACGGTTGTATTTCCAATTTATAGTTTGGGAGCTGAACTTTAATTCACAGAATTTCCTCCTAAGCCCTTAAGGTCTTAAGCGGCTTGCTAGCTACCAGTAGCTCTCCAAAGGGTCATCACATAAAAACACAAAGGTCATTTGTCAATCAGTAAAAGCCTCTACATGAGTTTTATTTTAATAATAATTCACTTATTTTATATAATTTTTATTTATAGTTCTTTCTGTGAGCATTATGGGAATTTTTTAATTTAAATGAGGGAAACCAACATTTTGTCCACATGTAGGTTTAAACAAACTCCTGCATTTCACACTGACCAGTGTGTGTGAGTGTGTGTGTAATGTGTGGCCATGTCTTTAATACCTGGTGGGGACAATTTCCTAGGAATATGCTACATTTTGGGGACTCATAGGTACTTGTCGGGACCAACAACTGGTCCCCATAAGGAAAGTTTCTCTTCTTGGGTGGGGGTTAGGTTTAGGACTAAGGTGTGAATTGAGTTTAGGTTAGGCTTAGGGATAGGTATGTGTCGGTAATGGTTAGGGTTAGGGCAAGGGTCACGGTTAGGCCATATAAATTAGTGGGAAATGAATGGAAGTCAATGGAAGGTCCCCACAAGCATATTGTGACACAACGTGTGTGTGTGGGTGTGTGAGATTCTTTAAATAGTGACTATACTATGTTTGAGACAGACATCATTTTTCCACCTCAACAGGGCTGCCGTGTGTGCTTACATCACTGAAGCTGTGTTGACTGATTGCAGCCAGAGCGATGGATGGATGTGACACTGGCTCAGCCTTGAATGGCAGGAATGTATAATGATTACAAGGCAGAGTGCAGAGAAACAAGCACGAGTCATAGCTGGTAAAATGACAGTGGAAGCTGTTCCAGCTATCTGTCAGCTGAATTCTGCATCTCCATCTCTGTTGTGTCTCAGCCCCTCTTCAGATCCCCTCCTCCACGTCACTCCTCTGTCCTGTGAGCGATCCATCATCTTCTGCCACCTCTACCTCACTCAGCTCAGGTTTGTTAGACAGCTCGGCACAGTCTCTCCATCAATGTCAGGAATATTATAGGTAAACACTGAGAGTCTGAGGAAAACAAACTCATTCTAATGTATTTTGTCCTCCTTTGTTAATTAAATATAAAGGCAGATTGACTTACACAACTTTTAATGTAATGAAATTTCGGTTTGTAAAGCGTTAATGACAGTTCTTCCGTTTCTTAAAGTTCAGCAGTGATCAAATGTAAACAATGTGGGAGAAAAACCATAGTGCAAAAAACGCATTGATATGGAAGTTCAGAGCATTAAAATATACAGTAGCAGCCATTTAAAATCGTCCTTCACTGTCAAACGCCAGCCACTGCAGTGACCCCCGCATGTTTCTTTACTCTGACTCCACCCTTCACTGAATTACAGGGTCTGACCAGGAGATGGCGCTTCTCTATAGATCTTAATGTCCACAAAACATGACAGAAAGAATATTTTAGTACAAAGATTGATGTTTAAAAAGGAACTGTAGGGGACCAACCAATGGCCAACCAAGGACCAACCAATGACCAGCCAAGGACCAACCAAGGACCAACCAAGGACGAGCCAAGGACCAACCAATGACCAACCAATGACCAACCAAGGACCAACCAAGGACCAACCAAGGACCAGCCAAGGACCAACCAATGACCAACCAAGGACCAGCCAAGGACCAACCAAGGACCAGCCAAGGACCAACCAAGGACCAACAAAGGACCAACCAATGACCAACCAAGGACCAACCAAGGACCAACCAAGGACCAGCCAAGGACCAACCAATGACCAACCAATGACCAACCAAGGACCAGCCAAGGACCAACCAATGACCGACCAATGACCAACCAAGGACCAACCAAGGACCAACAAAGGACCAACCAATGACCAACCAAGGACCAACCAATGACCAGCCAAGGACCAGCCAAGGACCAACCAAGGACCAACAAAGGACCAACCAATGACCAACCAAGGACCAACCAATGACCAACCAAGGACCAGCCAAGGACCAACCAATGACCAGCCAAGGACCAACCAATGACCAACCAAGGACCAACCAATGACCAGCCAAGGACCAGCCAAGGACCAACCAAGGACCAACCAATGACCAACCACGGACCAACCAATGACCAGCCAAGGACCAACCAAGGACCAACCAATGACCAACCAATGACCAGCCAAGGACCAACCAAGGACCAACCAAGGACTGACCAATGACCAACCAATGACCAACCAATACTGACCAATGACCAACCAATAACCAACCAAGGACCAGCCAAGGACCAACCAAGGACCAACCAAGGACTGACCAATGACCAACCAATGACCAACCAAGGACCAACCAATACTGACCAATGACCAACCAATGACCAACCAAGGACCCACCAATGACCAGCCAAGGACCAACCAATGACCAACCAAGGACCAACCAATGAACAACCAAGGACCAGCCAAGGACCAACCAAGGACCAGCCAAGGACCAACCAAGGACCAACAAAGGACCAACCAATGACCAACCAAGGACCAACCAAGGACCAACCAAGGACCAGCCAAGGACCAACCAATGACCAACCAATGACCAACCAAGGACCAGCCAAGGACCAACCAATGACCGACCAATGACCAACCAAGGACCAACCAAGGACCAACAAAGGACCAACCAATGACCAACCAAAGACCAACCAATGACCAGCCAAGGACCAGCCAAGGACCAACCAAGGACCAACAAAGGACCAACCAATGACCAACCAAGGACCAACCAATGACCAACCAAGGACCAGCCAAGGACCAACCAATGACCAGCCAAGGACCAACCAATGACCAACCAAGGACCAACCAATGACCAGCCAAGGACCAGCCAAGGACCAACCAAGGACCAACCAATGACCAACCACGGACCAACCAATGACCAGCCAAGGACCAACCAAGGACCAACCAATGACCAACCAATGACCAGCCAAGGACCAACCAAGGACCAACCAAGGACCAACCAAGGACTGACCAATGACCAACCAATGACCAACCAATACTGACCAATGACCAACCAATAACCAACCAAGGACCAGCCAAGGACCAACCAAGGACCAACCAAGGACTGACCAATGACTAACCAATGACCAACCAAGGACCAACCAATACTGACCAATGACCAACCAATGACCAACCAAGGACCCACCAATGACCAGCCAAGGACCAACCAATGACCAACCAAGGACCAACCAATGACCAGCCAAGGACCAACCAAGGACCAGCCAATGACCAGCCAAGGACCAACCAATGACCAACCAATGACCAACCAAGGACCAACCAATACTGACCAATGACCAACCAATGACCAACCAAGGACCCACCAATGACCAGCCAAGGACCAACCAAGGACCAACCAATGACCAGCCAAGGACCAACCAAGGACCAACCAAGGACCAGCCAAGGACCAACCAAGGACCAACAAAGGACCAACCAATGACCAACCAAGGACCAACCAAGGACTGACCAATGACCAACCAAGGACCAACCAATACTGACCAATGAGCAACCAAGGACCCACCAATGACCAGCCAAGGACCAACCAATGACCAACCAAGGACCAACCAATGACCAGCCAAGGACCAACCAAGGACCAGCCAAGGACCAACCAATGACCAACCAATGACCAACCAATGACCAGCCAAGGACCAACCAAGGACCAGCCAAGGACCAACCAAGGACCAACCAATGACCAACCAATGACCAACCAATACTGACCAATGACCAACCAATAACCAACCAAGGACCAGCCAAGGACCAACCAAGGACCAACCAAGGACTGACCAATGACCAACCAATGACCAACCAAGGACCAACCAATACTGACCAATGACCAACCAATG
Organism: Cyprinodon tularosa; assembly: GCF_016077235.1. Lineage (NCBI taxonomy): Eukaryota > Metazoa > Chordata > Actinopteri > Cyprinodontiformes > Cyprinodontidae > Cyprinodon > Cyprinodon tularosa. The sequence continues at coordinate 810,835 of NW_024039284.1, read as the reverse complement.
ACCAACCAAGGACCCACCAATGACCAGCCAAGGACCAACCAATGACCAACCAAGGACCAACCAATGAACAACCAAGGACCAGCCAAGGACCAACCAAGGACCAGCCAAGGACCAACCAAGGACCAACAAAGGACCAACCAATGACCAACCAAGGACCAACCAAGGACCAACCAAGGACCAGCCAAGGACCAACCAATGACCAACCAATGACCAACCAAGGACCAGCCAAGGACCAACCAATGACCGACCAATGACCAACCAAGGACCAACCAAGGACCAACAAAGGACCAACCAATGACCAACCAAGGACCAACCAATGACCAGCCAAGGACCAGCCAAGGACCAACCAAGGACCAACAAAGGACCAACCAATGACCAACCAAGGACCAACCAATGACCAACCAAGGACCAGCCAAGGACCAACCAATGACCAGCCAAGGACCAACCAATGACCAACCAAGGACCAACCAATGACCAGCCAAGGACCAGCCAAGGACCAACCAAGGACCAACCAATGACCAACCACGGACCAACCAATGACCAGCCAAGGACCAACCAAGGACCAACCAATGACCAACCAATGACCAGCCAAGGACCAACCAAGGACCAACCAAGGACCAACCAAGGACTGACCAATGACCAACCAATGACCAACCAATACTGACCAATGACCAACCAATAACCAACCAAGGACCAGCCAAGGACCAACCAAGGACCAACCAAGGACTGACCAATGACCAACCAATGACCAACCAAGGACCAACCAATACTGACCAATGACCAACCAATGACCAACCAAGGACCCACCAATGACCAGCCAAGGACCAACCAATGACCAACCAAGGACCAACCAATGACCAGCCAAGGACCAACCAAGGACCAGCCAATGACCAGCCAAGGACCAACCAATGACCAACCAATGACCAACCAATGACCAACCAAGGACCAACCAATACTGACCAATGACCAACCAATGACCAACCAAGGACCCACCAATGACCAGCCAAGGACCAACCAAGGACCAACCAATGACCAGCCAAGGACCAACCAAGGACCAGCCAATGACCAACCAAGGACCAACCAAGGACTGACCAATGACCAACCAAGGACCAACCAATACTGACCAATGAGCAACCAAGGACCCACCAATGACCAGCCAAGGACCAACCAATGACCAACCAAGGACCAACCAATGACCAGCCAAGGACCAACCAAGGACCAGCCAAGGACCAACCAATGACCAACCAATGACCAACCAATGACCAGCCAAGGACCAACCAAGGACCAGCCAAGGACCAACCAAGGACCAACCAATGACCAACCAATGACCAGCCAAGGACCAACCAAGGACCAGCCAAGGACCAACCAATGACCAACCAAGGACCAACCAAGGACCAACCAAGGACCAGCCAATGACCAGCCAAGGACCAGCCAATGACCAACCAATGACCAGCCAAGGACCAACCAAGGACCAGCCAAGGACCAACCAATGACCAACCAAAGACCAACCAAGGACTAGCCAAGGACCAACCAATGACCAACCAAGGACCAACCAATGACCAACCAAGGACCAACCAAGGACCAACCAATGACCAACCAAGGACCAACCAAGGACCAGCCAAGGACCAACCAATGACCAACCAAGGACCAGCCAAGGACCAACCAATGACCAACCAATGACCAGCCAAGGACCAACCAAGGACCAGCCAAGGACCAACCAATGACCAGCCAAGGACCAACCAATGACCAAACAATGACCAACCAATGACCAACCAATGACCAGCCAAGGACCAACCAATGACCAAACAATGACCAACCAATGACCAACCAAGGACCAACCAATGACCAACCAATGACCAACCAATGACCAACCAAGGACCAACCAATGACCAACCAAGGACCAACCAAGGACCAGCCAAGGACCAACCAATGACCAACCAAGGACCAGCCAAGGACCAACAAATGACCAACCAATGACCAGCCAAGGACCAACCAAGGACCAGCCAAGGACCAACCAATGACCAGCCAAGGACCAACCAATGACCAAACAATGACCAACCAATGACCAACCAATGACCAGCCAAGGACCAACCAATGACCAAACAATGACCAACCAATGACCAGCCAAGGACCAACCAATGACCAACCAATGACCAACCAATGACCAACCAATGACCAACCAATGACCAGCCAAGGACCAACCAATGACCAAACAATTACCAACCAATGACCAACCAAGGACCAGCCAAGGACCAACCAATGACCAACCAAGGACCAGCCAAGGACCAACCAATGACCAAACAATGACCAACCAATGACCAACCAAGGACCAGCCAAGGACCAACCAATGACCAAACAATGACCAAACAATGACCAACCAATGACCAACCAAGGACCAGCCAAGGACCAACCAATGACCAAACAATGAGCAACCAATGACCAGCTAAGGACCAAACAATGACCAACCAATGACCAGCTAAGGACCAACCAAGGAGCAACCAAGGGCCGATCAAGGGAGGTGGGGAAATTTTGAATGGCTATTGCTGTATATGGTGCAGGTATGCAGTATTGTTGACTTACTGTTGTTGTTGTGAAGCAGTCTGTGACATGATTTAGAGTTTTCTCAGCAGTTCATCAGTCTGATGGCGGTGGGGAAGAAGCTGCTGCAGAACCTGCTGGTCCTGCATTGAATGCTGTGAAGCCTCTTCCAAGAGGGCAGCAGGGAGAACAGTCCATGGTGGGGGGGTGAGGGGTCATTGATGATGTCAAATATATGCTAAATATAGCGACCAAAGCGCTAAGTTGGCAACACTGCTCTTTGATTTGTATAAAAAACATAATTAATGTGCACAAATAAGCAATAGTTGTATTAACCATTGCAGAAAGGTTCTTAATTATCCAATTCTTAAATATTAGTCTATTGGAAAATTTGGTCAGTTCACAAAAAATAATGCAGCAAACTTCTAAACCTCCAACTATGACGTTGCCTAAACAAATTAAGATATTTCACCCATTCTGGTGGAGAATTGTTTAGACGCAAGCTGCCGTTTAAATCTCTCATTCTATTAAGTCTGCAGAGAACCAGAAAAGAGCCGTTTAACACTAATCCTCAACAAATATTACATTTGTCTGCAAGCAGAGTGGGAGGATTTAGTGCCAGCTCAAAACAAACCGAAATATATGGGGAAACAGATTCCCATATGTACGAGTCTGTGTGTCTGAGCAAATCAGTTAAAGATGTTTATACTGTTAAATAAGTATTTTAGCAACACAATCAATGAAATCATCTCATTAAAAGCAGATCCTTTCAAAGCAGATTCCAAACGAGGATATGTTCAATATTTATTATTATAACTTCATATGTTCCCTTGGCAAACAGGAAGAGGATTTGGAAGGAAGTAAATGAGGGAAGTTCCTCCAGTTTTAGATGAATGTAGGATGTTAAGGAAGAAGACCAACTTTCATGAATGCCAGAGTTTTGATCTTCAAAGAGAATCATCCAACTTTAAAACCCAGCATGCAATGATTAGTTCAATATTTAAGGTTTGTGATAAAACCAAACGGTTTGTGACACTTTGACAGAAACAACAGGAAGAATTCCACAATGAAAAACAGAAATATAAAAGAAATTAACAGCTATAACTCTTAAAAACTTTTTTGAAAATACAGAATAAATGTTCGCTGGACTTCAGAGTTTAGGTAAATAAAATATACACACACTTATATATATATACACAAACATATTTACCAATCTACTTGCTCTGGAGAGCAGAGTTCGCTGCTTTTAGATGTTGTCTCCAAAGTCTCCAGTAACAGAAAAAAGCTATGATTTCTAAAAAGCGCATAGCGCCAAATAAAAGTGCTAGAGGGGTCTGAAAAGTGGCTAAATATAGCGACTAAAGCTATTTCAATCTGAAAAACTCACACAAAGAGAAAAGACAATTAGAAGAAATGTAGTGATACAATTACTTGATAAATATATCTATATTTTGATAGATTTGGGAGCAAAGAAAAGGGTTGTTCCCCCCCAGGCCTTAAACTGGAGGAGTGGAGATAGATGGAGTTGGTCAGTCTGTAGACTGCTGGTTGGAGAGACGATCTGCTGAGCTTTATGGGGAGATCCAGAGGACTGCGTGAGCTGATACTAGAGCTTCACTCAGGGACCTGGAAGATGGAAGTCCAGTTGGATAACACAGGTTGAGAGAACCTGTCCATGATGAGCAAGCATGGAGCGACAGTGGAGAGGAAAAACTCCCGATTGGGAAGAAACCTCTAGCAGAACCAGGCTCAACATGGCGGTCTTCTGCTGGACCGGTTAAGATGAGGCAGGGAACGCAGTGAGAGTCCAGGAGGAATGACGCTCTGATGAAGTTTTAGCTACGATGGTGGAGGGGGGTTGAGACGGGGTCATCTGAATGATGTCACAGCGCATCCGTCGCCCACGTACAGGAGCAGACAGGTGCGTATCGGAGGCCTTTTAAGATGAACTTTGGATGCTGATTGGCTTTGGTGGAGGAGTGGTTGAAAGCTGATTGGCTGAGTCGCAGGTGGATGAAGGAAAACAATTAGTTTCTTCCATTTTATATTCTTCCTAGGCTCCATTATTAGCGTCCTGATGGAATTTTTGTGAAATCAAAAACATAATTAATGTGCACAAATAAGGAATAGTTGTATTACCAAATATGTAAACAGAGTTTTATGGGGCAACTGGGGCAAAAGCAACTGCCTAGTATTGCCTAATGGTAAATCCCCCCCGATTGTACTACTATTACTATGATGCCCCTGTGACATGAGGTCTATCAACGTCTGTAGATGTAAATATTAGTTTTGTTTGTCATTCTGGTCCAGATGAAAGTATCTCAGTATGACTGTTATCCACATAATGTTTTCATTTCCCAATAAGCTGCTTGAAAGCAGTTATATTCCAGTTTATAGCTGTTTGTTTTCTGGCCAGTCTTCATGGGTGACCTGTGGACGACGCCCCTCCCACCCTTTCTGTCAGTGAGGTTCTTCAGTAGATCACAGGAACTTTCCTCAACCTAAATTAATCTTTGACCATCTTGGCTTAAGGAGCTGATCTGATTACTGAGCAGCTGAATTACACTAGATTATAATTAATTTCATCCTTCTTAATAACTGCCAGTCTGCAGACATGTGTGTCAGCAGGGCTGGGACTTGGAAGAACCTTTGATCATATTTGATTGTGCTTATTAAACACGAGTGTTTGATTGGCTGTTTTTCCTGCTGTCAGCTCGTCTCGTCTGCATCCCTCAGTCAGCAGCTGGCAGATGAGCTCCAGCTCTCCTCCTCCTTCACCTCCATAACCCACTCATTTAATCCACTCTTTCCACCTCAGTGCCTGTCATTCACTTGCTGCTCCCGGATCTCCTCTGTCTCTTCTCCTCTCTGTCAGTCACTGCCTGTCCTCCCGTCCTCTCTGTCTTAACTTCAGCTGTCTCCTTGCGTGTCAGAATGAACGCTGTGCACCTTTCAAAGCTCAGCTGTTGCTTAAGAATCAGGAAGTTCTCTGTTGCCTCTGAAGAGCTCGGTTGTTTCTAACAGCATGCACGCTCCCACGGTTTTACTTGACAAGAAAAATCTGTTTTTTTTCCTGCTCAATAAAGACGTCAAGCTTAACAACAACACAAACTGATGCTATGTGACAACAGGCGACTTCCCCGTTTACTTTTCTAGCTTTTTTCATTGAAACGCAGCCGTCTGCTCAGACATTTGAAACCTACTTTACTACCAGCAGAGATGGGAAGTAACGAAGTACAAATACTTCATTACTGTACTCAAGTAGATTTTTCTGATATTTTTACTTTACTTTACTACTTATTTTTATGGCGACTTTTTACTTCTACTCCTTACATTTTTACACAAATATCTGTACTTTCTACTCCTTACATTTTAAAAAATTGGCTCGTTACTTTAGTTTTGAATCATTTCAATGGAGTTACCGTTATTATTTTTCCCGTCATCAATACCAAATTCAATCTAATTGGATGGGAATCTACGTTGCATTTGACGCACCGCTACAAGATGAATCGACAGATTCGGCGGTATTCATTGGCGGCGAATCATTGCAGCTTGGTGGCGGTGGCGTTAGCATAGTAGCATGGACGACGAGATGATTGAAAATGAACACAACGGAGATCTAGTCCTATTGGCAGACATCCATTTAAAATGTAGGCAACGGCATGAAAAAAGTGGTTTCTACTTTTACTTTTATACTTTAAGTAAATTTACAAGCCTGTACTTTGTTACTTTTACTTGAGTAAAGAAGTTTAATCAGTACTTCCACTTTTACCAGAGTATTTTTTAACACAAGTATCTGTACTTTTACTCAAGTACGGAAAGTGAGTACTAGAGTATTTAGTTTCATGCTTTATGTACTTTAGGCAATTTAGGATTAATTAATTTATTAGGACTGGAATAGCACCAATGAAAACGTGGATCTCTGTGACAGCAGTTGATTCAAAACACGTCAGAGATCTGATTGTTCCTTATGTTCCTAACAGAGCACTTCGCTCTCAATCTGCAGGTTTACTAGTGGTTCCTAGAATTTCTAAAAGTAGAATGGGAGGCAGATCTTTTAGTTCTCAGGCTCCTCTCCTGTGGAACCAACTACCAGTTTTAGTCCGTGAGGCAGACACCCTGTCTACTTTTAAGGCTAGGCTTAAAACTTTCCTTTTTGATAAAGCTTCTAGTTAGAGTGGCTCAGGTTATCCTGAGCTATCTCTATAGTTCTGCTGCTATAGGCTTAGACTGCTGGAGGACATAGGGACCCCTTTTTCATCATTCTGCTTCATTCTATCTCTATTCTCCCACTCTGCAGAATCTGTTAGTTCAATCTCTAACGTTCTGCTCTCTCTGCTTTTCCTCATAGTAGCTTCATCTGGTCTGTTCCTGTTTGGCTGTGACTCCATCCTGGAGAGAAATATCAGCTGTGCTGCTGCCATCAACACCTTTGTTTCTAGATGTTGGAGCTTGGCCTGTTTTTCAGTGTTTAGTCCTGTTTCTGTCCTGCAGCTCTTGGTTCAGCGTTAACTTTGACTAACTGGATTTTCTCTCTTTCATCCTTTGACATTAAAACTGTCTTAGAGTTCATCTTATTTACTGTTTCTTTTTTCCAGACAGAGACACCTGTGCAGCTAGCTTACCGTTCTAACATAGAAAGTTTTTATAGATCAGTGCTTCTAAGCTTTTCTTCTATGTCTGCTTCTGTCTCCTTGAACCCCAGTCTGGTTTCCTCTCCACTGTCGCCACATGGAGGCTTGATGTAAGGGATTGCTGAAGACCAGTGTTGGGTACGTTACTTTGAAAAAGTAACAATAAAAGTAACTAGTTACTAGTAAAAGTAACTATTGTGTTACTTTTGTGTTTCTCGCCCTCGTAACCCTCACCACCCGGCCCCCACCTTCTCACCGCGTGTTTCCAAAGCCAGCTGAATAGAGCGGACGACAAAGACAAGAACCTGCAGAGAGTATAGCATTTATTGCAACTCAACGCAAATGACATCAGGGGGGAACTATGAAGGTAAATATGTGCCAAAATGAACGAACTTGTGAATTTAATGTGAAAACTTGAGAATGCAATGTGAGAATTTGTACCACAAAAATCTGAACTTGTATGCCAAAATGTTCTGCTGTAAAGAAAAACCGCACACACACAAACTGAATTTGAAGTTGCACTAAAAGACATATCAGGCAAGAACATGTAAAATAAAATTACACTTGTCAGTCCAATCTTCACCTGAAGAGGATTTTCACTCAAATCTGATTTAAATGTGAATGCACAAAAAAACTATTTACTGGTGTGTTCATATAGTTTTACACAAATAAAATTACAGCTGACAAATGATTATTGATAGTTTATTTGTAATTATTATTTTTTTGCATATGTTAATCTTGCATTACAACCTCAATTTAGCCATTACAGCTTCTTGAATCTGCTGCTTCAAGAACACAAACGCGCTCTCGCGAGACACAGCACGTTGACACCACGCTGTGACTTTTGTCACATTCCTTGCGAGGTATTTGTGCCAAAACGAACTTGTGTTTGAAGATGTGAGAGCAAATGTGGGGGGGGGTTCTATAGGCCAAACAATCACAGGCTGCGTCTCAATTCGCAGGCTGCGTACTTGAGAAGGACCTCGCTGCAGCAAACAGAAAGGGGCGGGGAATGACCTTTCCGTCAGTCGCATACCTTATTTGGAAATGGGACTATTGCATTCCGGAAATGAAGGGGGCGCTATTTTCATAATCACTAGAGTAAATGCCTTAAAGACGCGGGGTTAAGAGGAAAGGAAGAAGAAAGAAAGAAGTTTGAAAAGTTTTTGCACTGGTGTTCGGCACACGATCCATAACATAGATATCCATAATAAAGGCTAGATGTCTTACGGCGGAGTCTCAAACGGCATCACCGGCGGCCATCTTACCTCAGGCAGGCTTTCTGTTGTGCTCTGTGGTACCTAATGTAAGGTAAGTGATCAGCACGAACACAAATACTCTTACCTCACTGAATTCTTGACGGATTTACAAACAGTTTGGTTTCTTACAAACATTATGAACGTGGCTATAATTCTAGATGCTTGAACATGTCGAAATTGCAGATTTTCTTGTCGAAAAATGACTTAATCGCGCAGCATAGTTGTGCATCACGGCTACTTGCGCAAGTTATCAAGGCCGAGATTATTAGTCAATTATATAGGTTTTACTGACACCTATAACGATTGTATGACAATTAATCTTTGGTGTAAATTACAATCTTTGTGGATGTGGTTGTAGTTATTAGTTGGCTAATAACAATAATCTGAGTGTTGTTGTATTTTCATTATTAGCCTAACGTTAGCTGGCTAATAACAAGAAGCTGCAAAGTGAGACCTAACGTTAGTAAGTTAGCAGCTAACGTTACAGTTTAGCTAGCTGCTAACGTTAACCAGCAACTTTACATCAGTGGAAGAGGCAGAATTTAACATGATTTCCGAATCGATTTGGTTTGTCAACACATCTTACATTATGTTACAGGAATTTGCTGGGTTTATTAAAAGGAAGATGCCAGACTTTTGCTATGACATAATAGTATTACAAGATTGTTGTTGACTCAAAGCTTTTATAAGTTTGTATTAGTTTCATTTGGACAACTTAAAGATGGTGTTGTGCCAAACATTTTCAACTTTCCAGCTCATCTTCAAAGGGCATGTGTATCATTGAAATTGAATCACATATTGATATACCAATCTTATACACTGTGAATTGTTGTTGGTCACTTTTGTTTTTGTTTCTGCAGGTTATATAATGTGTAAGCAGGAGGAGAAGATCTTCCATCCCCGTTTGCTGACATTCCTGCGCTAGTACATGACCACAGCTACCTTCCTGTCCGCTTTGATGGCCTTGTGGACAACGCTCTCTTGTACATTACACAGAAGCTCAATAAATCGTCCTTTTCAAAGGGCATTAGCCAAGCTATTTTTTTTGGGTCATTTTTTAAATCTCTGTCTTCCATGTGTATACCATCACAGTAGTGTAGGTGGGGATTTCAACATGCTACATCTATATATACTTGTGAAGGGGACTATTGTACCAATTTTAATAGCAAATAAATGTCACTTTTATAATGGTTTAAAAATAGGAACTTTTGTGTAATTACCCCTGATATATAATCCAAATAGTCTACATGAAACTTCAAAGTGTTACCTTTAATTTGAAACCTGGATTATGCTTCTACACGAAGAGGTTGCCACACAATAAGCCTTTTCTGTCAGTATTTCATATTTTATTATAACAATAATATCCATATTATAAAAGTATGTATGTAAATATATATAAATTAGGACTGTGAAATAATTAATCACACCCAAATAAAAGTGTTTATTTATATATATATATATATATGTATATATATATATACATATTAAAATATATATATATATATATATATATAAATATATATATATACATATTTATATATATATATATACACATTTATATATATATTTACACATATTTATATATATAGAGATATCTATAGATATATCTATATATCATGTTGCCATTCAGTACACTGAGTTTTAATAGCATATATTGATTTAACATAAATACCTTGTGCATGTGTATATTTATTGCACCTGTATGTTCTATTCAATGTTCTTTTCATATGAAATTCCATGGTTATAATTATTCAAAAGTGTGCAGTATCATAACTACATGTCTGACTTTTGTTTAACAAACCAAACAGTTTGAGAATCGTTAGACAATTGAGGAAGTTATGGTTATTTAAGTAAATGCGCCTTTAAAACACAATGTTACGAATGAGCGAGCTGCCTGTAGCAAGATGGCCGCCACGTGCGGACGTCGACCCCCATTGGCCAGCAGCGCGGACGAGACATCTAGCCTTTATTATGGATATCTATGGCTGCAGCGAAGTGTACTTCGCGTACTTGGGAGGACGCCTTTGGAGCACTTCCTGGTTACGACATGACATCATCACGTTTACCCCAAAAACAGCGCCAAACAAAATCCGACAGCTCGAGAAATACGGAAAGAAACAACAAAAACAAAAAAATAGATATGGAAATTTTTTTTATTTTTTTTTTTATTTACTTGTTATTGGAGGAGGAGAGTCGCTTTGACGGCTTCGGCGGCAGCAAAACCTGCGACGGATTTTTCTCAGGCTGGCAGTGCGCAGTGGAGAGGTAAGATCTACCTGCTATTATTCTAACCCACAGGGGCCTGCTAATGATCAGAATATACCAGTTATTAAATAAACGCTTGTCAGCAGATTGATGAATATGTTTAAATATCAAATTTTATATTTATTTTTAAGTTTGTAATTTATTTGTTTGTAACTTTAGTAATTTGAATTGAATACTTAAATGTGTACAAACCCTGTAAATAACTGACTTGAATAACTACTTTCACCATTACTAATGTTTTGTTGAGAAGCCAAACTGTTGAGAAATAAATCATTTTTTTGTCTAAATTGTTATCCCCTTACTGCCTGATTTTATTTGCAATTATATATATATATATAAATATATATATATAAATATATATACATAATACAGGAAAAAAATTAAAATATAAAAACGAAAAAATAAGTTAAATAGTGGATCTAGATTAAGTAAAATTTAATTTCTAATAAATCATGTAATAAAGATAGATGACTGAATAAAAATAAATATTTTTGTCTATTTTTTTCTACAGGTCAAAACGGCATGTGCTGTCCTGCACAACATCTGCCTGGGAGCTGGTGATATCACGGCCCCAGAGGATGACATGCCAGAGGATGAGGAGGGGAGAACGTGTTGGAGGCAGTCAGTGGTGCTCCATGGAGGGACCAGCTGTCTGCCAAGGTGTCTGCCCCTGGAGGAGGGTCTACCCGACCACCATTACATTTAGATTGTCACATTTTAGCACATTTTAATCACATTTTAGCTGTTATTTCAGGGTAATGAAAACAGTTTTAGTAAAGTCATTATTTTCTTCGTCATTTTAAAGTTTTTTAGTAACATGGCAGCCGTCAATTGGGGCAGCTGTCGATTGGGTCAGCCCTGCAAACCCTGATGGATGATGTGGTGAACAGTGGAGAGAGGCACCCCCACCCCCCAGATGATGTCCCACTCACAGTCAGAAGACTCCAAGCTCATCTGTGTGGCATCGCATCCAGTCCAGCAGCACCACCAAGGACTCCTGCTCAGTCAAAATTGTATATATATATATATATATATATATATATATATATATATATATATATATATATGTTCTCTAGTAATATTTACTGTATATCTTCTGTAAATAGTTGTAGTAGTTAATTTTAAAATCTAATGTCAATACTTAAAAATGTTTTTAATAGTTTATTGTAAATACTTGCTTCTCTAAAAATAAACTGATGTCACTGAGAAGTTGTTCTAAGTTTACTTAAATTATAAAGAAGTAATGAAACAGATAAAAGACTTTAAGAACACACCGACAACAATAACTTTTATAAACAATTTAATAATTTAATTTAATAACAGCAACACATAACCTGAACTTGTCAAAAAAAAAAACACCAAAAATAATAATGTCTGTCCACCATCCTCTCCAATAAATGAAATAATCTGTCCATCCTATCCCGCTTCCCTCTGCCATCTGATATCCTCCCTGATTAAATCCACCAACTCGTCTCTCCTTCTTCTCTTCCTCCTTTCCCTCCTCTCTCATCCTCATTCTCTTCCTCATCGTCAACCTGGTGCTGCTCAGCCTCTGCAGCACCTGGCCCTGCTGTGTCCTCAGGGATGGAGGCAATTAGGACAGGTGGGGCATTAGGGGGCCTCTGTCCTAATACCTCATCCATGAGGACAAACCAGGGCCAGGTGGCAGCAGTAGGCTTCCCACTGACCCCCTGTTTTCTGTAGTGTTTCTTTAAAGCTAGAAAAAAGGAAGGTTTCATGATTTGGATGGATTAATGAAATTCTACAGAAAAAGACTTTGGAATGGTAACCTGGTTACTTTTTTAAGCTTACTCAAAATTAACATGAATATAATAAATGTAAGATGTAATTTCCCTACACACACACACACACATATATATATATATATATATATATATATATATATATAGGTGTGTGTTTCATTACATTATCCAAACCTGAACATACTTTGTATTTTTTATTTATTTAAGTTGTCCCACACAAGGATCACTTCTATCACAAATATGAGATTTACAAAAAGTGGCATCTGGGCATTATTTGATGCGATCAAATTATTATATATTTGTACGTTGGTGTTTGAACAGGACTTCTTTTAACTTGTGTGACTTTTACATAGAAATGCAACATGTAGATGGAATTCTGCCTCTTCCCTCCATCCGCCTGCAGCAGTATTTTTGGCCCCGATGATAAGGTGGTCATTTTATCCACTCCTCTGTCTGCTCCCTGGAACAAAATGACATGTAAAGCATATTTCTGTTATGTCAACAGGCAAAATAACTGTTCTGTATAATTACACTGGTATTGTTCTTCAAGTGAATTATACTTTAAACCTTATTATACTGTACTGTAAATTAACTATACATTATTCAGTATTAAAACAAAACGTTTACAGTGTTAACAGCCCAGTACAGCTGGACTAATGTTATTTCTTCAGCTGCATTAAGCTTTAAAAGTTCTAATACTTTGTAATAAACTGTTTGAGAATAAATAGGTCTGATTAGAGAGGGACACGGCTATCAGTACAGTAAGATGTAGGTTAAAATAAAAAATAGTGACATTTGTATGAAGGCTTTTAATTGTTGATGAACATCACGTATCAACAGGTTAGCTCTAAGCTTTAGCTTTAGCTGGTCCTACAC
>NW_024039284.1:787500-792500 GCF_016077235.1 Cyprinodon tularosa | reverse complement strand
TGCCGGAGTATAATGTTGAAACGGAGATCTCTAAACCGATTGAGGTGGAGAAGAAGCAAGAGACTGAGGCTGCAGAAAGTGTAACTGAGACACAGGTAGAGAGCACTGAGGGCAGAGCTAGCACCGGCGAGGCAGCACAGGGGGAAGTCTGTAGTCAGACTTCATGTAGAGATGACATGGACTATGAATCTGAGTCAGACACAGCATCCATCTGTGAAGCGGTAAGCAGAAGGACTGATCTCTATTCTTTAGAGGAAATTAATGAGTTTCTGGATGAAACATTCAACAAATCAGTCAAAGTCAGTGACTACTTTGTAGATAAAATTAAACGGTTCACCAGAGGAAGCCAAGATACTGATCATTAGACAAATTGAAGAGTTGGATAAATATCAGTGAAACAGGACAACCAGGCAACTTCTGATCAACTTTCTGAAATCCAGTAATAAAATGTAAATTTACACATGAATATAGACACAGATATTGACCCAGACAACAATTTCCTTGATTATTTGACTGACAATTGTCATTATTACACTGATGATAACTATGGCCAATGCTTTAATTCAGATCAAGAAATGTCAATTATTCACTTCAATAGCCGTAGCCTTTATGCTAATTATGAAAATATCAAAGAGTATTTATATCAACTAAAAAAGTCATTCAGCGTCATAGCAATAACAGAAACCTGGCTCACCTCTGAGAAGGGAGTAGACTTCCCACTCGAAGGGTATGAGTTTAATTATATAAACAGAAAGAATAAAAAAGGTGGCGGTGTAGCGTTGTACATAAAAAATGAACTCAAATATAAGGTGGTTGAAAAACTGTCAGTGTCAGTTGAGGAAGTGATGGAATGCATTAGTATTGAAATCCAGTTTGAGAAGCAGAAAAATATAATAGTAAGCTGTGTGTATAGAGCACCAGCATCTGACACTGAAGTCTTTACAAATTACATGGAAACATTGTTTGCTAAGATAAATCAAAAGATCATTTTCATCTGCGGAGACTTTAATATTGATATATTGGATCCAAATAAGGTTAGAAGTACATCTAACTTTATCGACACTATGCATAGTTTAGGTTTATATCCATTAATTACTAAACCAAGTAGAATAACAACGCACAGTTCAACCCTGATTGACAATATATTTACTAATTACATGGAAAGTAAATTGAGAAGTGGACTTCTTGTAAATGACATCAGTGACCATCTTCCAGTGTTTGTTATCCTAGAAAAGGTTTGCAGAAAAATAGATAAGGGTACCAACATCACTTACAAAAGAATAATATCAGAAGACTCAATAAGAGCATTAAGAAACGATTTACAATCACAGAACTGGAAAGTGCTGTATGAAGAAAAAAATATTGATAAGGCTTTTGAGATATTTATCAAAATATTTAAAGCATTTTATAATAAAAACTGCCCAACTGTACCTTGTAATTACAGGCAAAAAAACAAATATAAGCCATGGATTACTAAAGGATTACAAAATGCATGTAAGAAAAAGAATAATCTATACAAACAATTTATCAAATATAAAACGATTGAAGCAGAGCAAAAATATAAAACTTATAAAAATAAATTAACTATTATTATGCGAAAATGTAAAAAAGATTATTATTCTAAAATATTAGAAAATAATAAACAAAACATTAAAGGGATATGGAAAACTTTACACAGCTTGATAAGAAAGAATTCTTCTAACACTACTCACCCCAACTATATTACTTATAATGACAAAAACCTGAATGAAATAGTTGAGATAGTAAATGGTTTTAATGAATATTTTGTAAATGTAGGGCCTAAGTTAGCAGAACAAATAAATAAATCAAAGTCACTGGATGTGGACACACTGGAAATTTGTACTAAACAAAATGCATCATCTATGTACCTGAAACCAGTACATAAAATAGAAATTAAGGACATAGTTAATCAATGCAACAATAAAAAATCAATGGACTGGAATGACATTAGCATGTCACTTATAAAAAAGATAATTGATGACATTGCAGATCCTCTAACTTACATCTGCAACTTGTCATTCATAACTGGAACATTTCCAAATGCAATGAAAATAGCGAAGGTTATTCCTCTATTTAAATCTGGAGATAAGCATACTATTAGTAATTATAGACCTGTGTCTCTTCTGTGTCAATTTTCAAAAATACTAGAAAAAGTGTTTAGTAAGAGGTTAGATAATTTCATTGAAAAACAAAACATTTTGACAGATTGCCAATATGGTTTCAGAGAAAACCGATCCACTTCAATGGCACTGATGGCATTAACAGAAGAAATTATAGACAATATGGATAAAAAGAAATTTGCAATTGGTGTATTTCTGGATCTTAAAAAAGCTTTTGATACCATCAATCATGACATGTTAATAAAAAAACTGGAAAGGTTTGGAATAAGAGGAGTGGCATTAAACTGGCTTAGGAGCTACATTGGAGAAAGGAAACAATTTGTAGAAATAGATGGTCAGAAATCAGATCTACTAAAAATAACTTGTGGAGTTCCGCAGGGATCAGTTTTGGGACCCAAACTGTTCAATCTGTATATAAATGACATAGTTAAAATATCAAACCTTATAAAGTACATTCTATTTGCTGATGATACAAGTATCTTCTGTACTGGAGAAAACCTTCAACAACTTTCAGAAGTGGTCAACACAGAAATGGAAAAATTACAGCATTGGCTTAAAAACAATAAATTATCAGTAAATTTAGATAAAACCAAATTCATGATATTCGGAAACAATAAAAAACAGGAAAATAAACCAATTAAAATATCAATTGAAAGTGTTGATTTAGAACAAGTACATGAAATAAAATTCTTGGGTGTCATATTAGATGATAAGTTTAGCTGGAAACCTCAGATCAGCCTAGTAAAATCTAAAATAGCCAAAAGTGTTGCTGTTATAAGAAGAATTAGTTTCGTCCTGGATTACAAATCTTTGTTTATTCTGTACAACACACTCATTGTACCACATTTAACATATTGTGTGGAAGTTTGGGGGAATACATACAAAACAAATTTACAGCCATTATACGTTTTACAAAAGAAATCAATCCGAATACTACATAAAGTGGGATACTGGGAACACACAAACCAGTTATTTATCAAATCAAATATACTGAAATTCTGGGACCTGGTAATATTTAGAACTTCTCAATTCATGTTTAAGGTTCGAAATCAAAAACTTCCACACAATATACAGGAAATGTTTGGTGACAGAGAAGGGGGTTATGATCTAAGAGGTGAAGGATACTTTAAAAAACAACACTTTAAAACAACCAGAAAGAGTTTTTGTTTATCTGTGTGTGGAGTAAATATCTGGAATGGATTGAATGACGAGTTTAAAAAAATTCAAAATGCAAACCAATTTAATAAACTGATTAAAACCGAGCTCATTTCAAAATACACTGTATGACTGTTTAATAGTCTATAATGTAATTGATGACATAAATAGAACTTAAAATAATTGTACATGGCTAAACATCATGTGGAATGGAAACAAGTGTTTTTTTTTTGGTTTTTTGATGTTTTGACATTTAATTGAGGATAAATTGACAAGTAGGAAAGGGGCAGGACATTATAAGATGTATCTTCTACCTGCTCCTTTTCGAACAGAAAATATAAAATTTACATGCACATGGGCAAAATAATTTGTTTTATACTTTCATTCTTAAGTTTGTTTCATTCAAATTTTTATTTTTTTTTTCTTTCTTGATTGTTTTTACTGTCTGTTCGAAATAAATAAAATAAATAAATAAAGATACAGATAAATTTATTAAATCAGTTAGTATACTAAAGAGGCTGGTTAGCAATGACCTCCTAGATGAAAAGAAGCGCTACCGTTTGAATAAACATCTGGCAATCCTTAGGAAGGCTCAGAAAGAGAAAACTGCAAAAAGGTCCAGGAGATAGATCCAATATGAATCTACACATGGTGAATTTTTCTTCTTACTGTTTAATGCTGGGTTCAATCTTTACCCTTTTTCTCTTTTACAATATCTCCATGGAGAGTCTAAAAATAGGATGTCTAAACATCAATGGAGGGAGGGATAAACATAAGAGAGCCTTAATATCAGAGCTGATTTCTCAAAAAAAGATTGATGTGTTATTCCTACAGGAAACACATACCACTCTAGCAGACAATACAGATTGGGAATTAGGGTTGGGGGGGTCGTGGTTTCCTAGCCACGGCTCTAATCTGAGTGCAGGTGTAGGCATTTTGTTTGCGAAACACATTGTTCTATCACAGGTAACAGTCTCTGAGATAGAACTGGGGCGTATACAGGTGGTGCAGGCTACAATAAAAGAAACACCTTTTGTGTTTGTTAATGTGTACGCTTACACCTTTGCTGGTAGTCGGATCAGCCTCTTACAAAAACTTAATGAAGCATTAAAACAGTTTAGCAGCAGCTCGGTTGTAGTGGTGGGAGGAGACTGGAACTGCACTACCAATTATTCAATGGACAGGAATGGGAGAGAGCCCAACTTATCATCAGCTTCTTTATTAGCAAAAATCATTAAAGAGAACAGTTTGGTAGATGTTTGGAGGACAATCCATCCAAATACCAGACAGTATACCTGGGTAAAAGTCACTGAGGGCCGGGTTAGTGCAGCCAGACTGGACAGGATTTATGTCAGTAACACATGCAGCAATAGGCTAACTAAAGCCATGATATCACCAGTTGGTTTTTCAGACCATCACTTATTAACTGTTAATTTTTCTTTAATGGTGCCTCCTCAAAGATCTCCCTATTGGCATTTTAACGTAAGACTAATCCATGATAAAACTTTCTGTCAGTCTTTCACCGATTTCTGGGGTGAATGGAGAAACAGAAAGTTGGGGTTTGAAAGCATAGGTCAATGGTGGGAGGTGGGGAAAACACAGATCAGAATTTTTTGTCAACAATACACATCACACACAGAAGCAATAGTAAGGGATCAGGTTGAGTTATTGGAAAGGGAACTTCATGTATTGGAAGAAGACATA